>NW_026943103.1:0-79761 GCF_024139115.2 Armigeres subalbatus
CTATTGCAAGAAAATAGAGAAGGTCAAAACAGGATTATTTCTTTTGCCAGTAAGTCCCTCACTACTTTGGAACGAAAATATTTCCAAACTGAGCAGGAAGCCTTAGCGATAGTCTGGGGAGTTGAAAATTCAAATTGTACCTTTTAGGGTCCAAATTTGAGCTCATTACGGACTGCAAGGCTTTGAAATTTCTATTCAAAGCGAGATCTCGTCACATGTCCTAGAATCGAACGTTGGCATTACGAATCCAGTCATATAACTATGACATCAAGTATGAACCTGGGATCACCAACCTGGCAGACGCTCTTTCTCGATTGTCAATTGCTGAGCCATACGATTTTGACAAACAAGCGGATTCATATATTAATCAACTAATGGAATATGCTACACCAAGGGCAGTTACACTAGTGAAAGTGATTGAAGCCACTAAACAAGACGAAACGCTTCAAAAGAACTAAATGAGGCCACTATTAACAGGAAGTTGGGCAGATACAGTGAAGGAATTCAAGCATTTCAAGTTAGAAATTTACTCTGGAAATGGTGTTCTAATGAGAGGAGATCGATTAATCATCCCAACGTCGCTCCAGCAACAAGTGCTCCAGTGTGCCCAATGATGGGCAATCCAGGTATGAGCCTTATGAAACGACGCTTGCGACAGAAAGTTTGGTGGCCGAAGATGGATGATTTGGTTGAAAAGTTCGTCAAAAATTGTAGCTCGTGTACTTTAGTCTCATCCGTGGGACCACCAGAACCAATGCTTCGAACGAAAAATGCCAGAAAACCGTGGACGGATGTGTGGCTATTGACTTTCTAGGACCATTACCTCAGGAGATTATTTGCTGGTATTGATTTGATTACTTCAGTCGATTCACTGGAAGTTATCGTAATGAGGCAAATCACTGCAGAACTGACCATTAATGCACTCTTTGAGACGTTCAGCCGGTTCGGTATTCCGGAAACATTAAGGTCGGATAATGGACCTCAGTTCATTAGTGAGCAATTCAAAACATTTTGCGAAGAATACGGGATCTGTCATCAGAAAAACAACTCCTTATTGGCACAAGCAAACGGCGAAGTTGAGCGTATGAATAGCACCATTTTGAAGCGCCTACGGATAAGTCAAGAAGAAAGAGCAAACACTGGAAGTGGGATTTGAGGAGTTTTCTGTTGATGTATAACTCAACGCCGCATTCCACCACCGCCGTTGCACCATCAGCCTTGATGTTTGGGAAGGGTCTTAAGAGATAAACTACCAAGCGTAAATATTTCAAACAACATACTTGCAGAAGGAATAAGGGATCGGGATTGGAAGAAGAAATTGGACTCATCAGAAAAATCGGATGTTCAGAGACGTGCTGTGATAAACGATCTGAAGGGAAGGAGATGTAGTAGTAGCAAAACGTATCACAAAAGAGAAAACAAATTGGCTACGAACTTCGGACCGGAGCTGTATGAAGTAGTACGGAGAAATGGATCAGAAGCTGAAATTCGTTCCAAGGAATCCGGAAAAATTTATCATCGGAACGTGGCTCATCTGAAGCGATTAATCCAAGAAAAGGACAGAAGTTCAGCTGAACGGCAAGAACACATGGAAGTAGAGGAAATTGCGACGGATACGAAGCATACGAATACTGAAGCACCGTCAGAGGTTCGTCGCAGTCGGCGTGAAATTAAAACTCCAACGTACCTAGAAAAATATGTTACTAATGTAAATGATAATGATTGTTTTGAATCTTAAGTAAAGGGGGAGTGTAGTATCCTAATAGAGTAGTAGGCTATGTGGAAACTTAACTGGCAGTTGAAAACAGGTGTGCTCTGTGAGCGGTTCAATATACGTTGTGTGAATTGATATTGTGACTTGGTGTCGTTCATACGGTTTATCCCAAATTCCTCCGAAAATCCCAATACTATAATCACCTCCCTTTTTCTTCACCAGCACGATAATACCCTCCACGAAGGCATTGGGGAGATTGCCGGTGAGTGCTTCATTCAGTAGCAGGTTTAATTCGCGGTGAATTACGTCGAACATGCGGAGATAAAATTCTCTTGGGATCCCGTCGGCACCGGGGGATCGTTTGGGTGCGCTTGCCCTGATAGCAGAGAGGATCTCTGCTGTTGTTATCTCCTCCATGCACGCTTCGTTCGACGGGTCGCCCGGAGGATAACGCGCTCGCATGCAAAAATCGTTCCCGTCGTTGTTATTATCGCCGTTTTCTGCTGCTTCTTCTGCATAGAGGCTCGAGGAAGAAATCAACAGCTTCATTTCTATCGCCTGAGGCTCGGCGACAAATTCGTCCTCTCCGTCTGCAGCTGTGTAATTACGGTTTTCTTCGTCGTCTTTTCCCCAGTTGGAAGATCGACATTGGTTCGCCGGCCAGATGCGTCTCGTTGATGCGCATAAACATGTGCGAGAAATTACGCTGCAGTGCCAACATTTCTCCTTTCAGCCGATTGATGGTGGTTATTAATTGTGGCTGCTGGTAGTAGCCGTCGTACGCTCGCCGTAATTGTGCATAGAGATGCTGGTGCGCATCGTGAAATGCGTCAAAAGCAGATCGAGATTTCCACTTAAAAAAGGACTTGATTTTAGGCTTAGCGTACGACAGCCACCAATCCATACACGTCCCATAGTTTCTGCGTTGTCGAGTCCAGTATTGCCACTTATACTGGAACTCGGCAACGTTTTCATCGGTAAGGAGAAGAGCCCAGAAACCGCGCCCCGGCTCATGTCCCAGCGGAGGGAGACATATTCTGACCGTAAGTGCTTTATGGTCTGTGAAGCAGCAGACGTGTGTGAAGGCGGACTGCAGTTTGTCGCGTAGTCCCCGGCTTACGTAAATACGGTCGAGTCGAGACCGCGCGTTTCGATTGATGTACGTAAAGCCGGTATCGCGGGGGCACAACATCTCCCACGCATCGTGCAGCTGAAGCTGCTGGACGGAGGTTTTGGGATAGACTAGTATTCGGGCTGGACGAATCGCACGCATCGGAGCACGCAATTGAAATCGCCAGCGAGGATGACGTTTTCAGTATGGTGGCGGAGATAGTACGCCAGCGTGCCATTGAAAAATGCTTCTGGCCACCGCTGCGCAGAGCCGGAGGGAGCGTAAACGTTGCAGATGGTCGTGTCGTGTATTCTGAGCGCTATCAGTCGGCTGTCCAGACTCTTCTCAACCTGAGTGACCTGGATGTGCTCACTTCACCACAATAGCTGTGCCTCTCCTCGTGTGGTCCACATTTGCGAAAACGACAAAATCAGGCAAGGAAAGCTGTTCGTTTTCGACTTCCTGCAGGCACACGATATCAAGCCATTGGCTGCTAATAAAATTTCGGAGCGCGTTCAGCTTCGTGGGGTTGGTGATGGTTTCTATGTTTATTGATGCGAGGTTATAGGACGTGAGCCATTATCAAGATATTAGCGTTCTCGTCCCAACTCATCGTTACCGTCGTCGTATCGTTGCTTCTTGCCGGGCGGGCGACCTCGGCTTCTGGCTACTCCTCGTAGATGTTGACGAGTCATCCGTCTCGTTGCCGGCTGTTCGGCTTTGCGATCGAATTGCGCTAATAGGTTTCTAAAAACATCCACCTGGCCACTTCGGCGCTCTGTGGGTTCTTCCGCATAGACGACGACGATGAGCTGCGCTCTTGCGGTGCTTGCAACAACGGGCTGGGGACACCGTTCGCGCGGTGCTCGCAGCCAGCTGGCTTGCTGGTTGGTTGTTTGAGCCAAACGGTTCGTTCTGACTCGCCGGCTTCGGTAGCTCGGGAAAGGCCTCCAGCGAAGCTGGTGGTGGAGCGACGGAGCATTGTTCGATCGGTTTGACGATCGGAGGTTTCGCACCGTTCGTCTTCTTCGGCGGTTGGCGTGGCCCAGTTTGCTTCGTCACGTTCGCGTAGCTCTTTTGAACCAGCAGTTTCTTGTTCTGCACACAAGATATGCCAGTATGAGCCTGCTCTTTGCAGTGTTTGCAAGAGGCAACCTGGCCCTTGTAGTGAATGTATGCTTGTTGTCCATCGATTGTGACGAGTCAATGTTTCGCTGAATCAGCATACGAGCCGACCATATACCGAGCGGGATGCCACCGAACTCGAAACCATCACCCCACGTTAATTCTCGCAACGCACTGAGAAACTCCACAATCTTCTCTTCGGAAACGTTTTCCGGCAGATCGTGCACTTTCACTTCCACACTTCCATCTTCCATAGTTATACGGAGCTTGTGCTTCTTCCCCGCAATATCCACCTCATGTTTTTCATCATGTTCGTCCACGATTTTTGCGTGAGCGTCAGGTCTTTCACCTTGACGAACGCACATTGTTCACCGCGGTGGCACTGAAATCTCACTACATCGTCTTTCTGCAGTCCTAGAACTGTGCGGCAAAAGCCATGCACCTTCTCGAAAGACGGCTTCACTGGAAAGCGCGAATAGTCTATTCGGAAAGTGTTTTCTCGCCTCATCGCGAAACACTAAGGGTCTGTCTCATTTGGAGAATTAAACTTAAAAGTGACAGTTCGAAATTTAAAAAATCACCCCGTTATAAGAATGGGTGGTGCTACCCAGCAATTCCAATAGGACATCGAAGGAAAATGATTCGATATCTGTCAAAAGTAATCTTGCTCTGCGAGCAGGGTTATTCGATAATTATGGAAATGTCACTTCTAAGTTTAATTTCAGTTTAATTATCCAATTGAGACAGGCCCTAAAGCGCGCGACGCGGCACGGACAGATGAAAGATAAACCACTGGAATAAATCGCTTAACTTTTGAAGAGCGTAATCGAAAACACGTTTGCTCGTCTCAGAAGTTGAGCGGAAACTGACCAGACTCACACGGAAGAATAAAAGTACCCAGTGTTGAGTTTTTTTAAAACTTATTTTTGGGTTTTTTTTCTCTTCTCTTTTCATCCACTCTTTCTTCTGTTGCCAAACCAAAAGAGCCAAACAGGGTGGCCAGACCTACCGATTTCTTGGTAGTCCTACCGATTTTTGACTCACCTACCGATTCACAGACGAAAGAACGAAAACTACAGATTTTTCAAAATTCCTACCTCTGATTATTCTACGGTGGTTCCAAATAGCATCCTTTCATGAGCAACGAATTTCGTAAAATATTCATTTTCACTAGTATGCAGGATTATTAATAGAATAGCTGATGGCTTTTCATCATCAAAAAGGCATATTCTAGTCTGCATATTTAGAATCACATTTGATAGGGGTCTCCTTTCGTCGGGAACATACAATGTTACAAGGCTAATCTGAAGTTGGATGATAACTAAATCAGCAGTCATTCAGATTGTTCTGCGATATTGATTTTGAATCTGAGAAACATGCATTTTCAGTTATTTTAGATTCATCTTATATCAGTTGAGATTCAAATTTTTGAAGCTATCATACCGCGAAGTTCTATTTTCTGCGGATTCGAACCTCAAATAAATCCGAAGATTTATTTGGTTGCAAATGCTGATGCTCAGAAACGTTCCACATTTGAAAAAGGAATTGGTCTGATTGTCGACCATTCCACTTTACAAATGTGGAATTTTTCTGAACAGCAACATAGGCAATAAATATATTGAAATAGATTTTAAACATGAAAAGAACACTGATGGGCAAACCACGAACTTCGTTATTTTTTTCAGCTTCAAACTAGAAAAGTGTTACGAAATCTTATATTATTCTGTACTTAATTACTGTGCGACTTTGTAAGACAATCACTACTGATCAGGGTTCATAATGCTCACTCAATCTCAGGAGCACAGGATCACGAAAATTTTCGGGGAGAAATCGCTTTTCGGGAAAGAAAAACAGGCTGGAGAGTTATAACCATTTTTCGCTCACTTCGATTGCCGCCAAACGTTGGTTTGTTCTTTTTCTTTTATATTATGCATCTCGAGAAAATATAGAATACTGCGGCGTCCTGCTGGCTGCTTCTCAGGTAATCGCAACAGTCACTAAACACGACAGAGTCAATAAAAATCTTACCCACCGTATGCACTTGTCATGATAAACACTCTCCATGTACTCAGTGACTCCGGTTGCCTCTCACTAATACAATCCAGTACTGCTGTCATTTGACGAAAAGCACGTGGTTTTGTTTTGAGAGGGAAAATTTTCCCTATCTTTTAACCCGGCGGCTATCTTGACGTCTACCTTCGCAGTCGAGCCTGCGAGAGTAAGACCGCCGCGAAAGTCTAGAAAAAGATAAGCGCGACAATATTCGAGTCTTTTTGTGGCACCATAAATGCAAATGGTAGTAGCTTATGTGGAACAAATAACTTAACGCTTTCATACATATAGCGTGGTAGTGTGGCTAGAGTAAGCGCATCCCCACAGTTATAATTGCTACTATTCTGGGTTCGAATCCCGGCGCGGCCATACAATTTTGTAATTGTTCTGCGATAATTCTCGCGAAAAGTGAGTGAGAGGTAAAAGTGAGGAAACGAAAAAGGATTTTTATCTAACAGGCAAGATTTTCGTTTACCTTCCCAGGCTAATTCTGGAGAAAAGATTGATGGGTTTAAGATGATCCTCAACATAAACAACGAAAAAAAGATTCTCACTTGGACCGAAAAACGCTTGCTTTGGTCTCATTTAAATGAAAAGTCGAAATCCTGACTGATTTTACATCTGATAGTGAAAGTACATTTTAAGCAATAAACTAGGGCTCCAATAATGAGCTTTTCAATATTGTAAAATAATTTGAAAGAGGTTATATGAAATTATTCAACATGAGGCTAAATGCGCTTCAAATATACATTTTCATATGATTTGGTACTTTTTCCGGCCTACCGATAACTACCGACTTTTCTACAGTCAAGCTACCGATTTATCAAAATATAATCTGGCCACCCTGGAGCCAAACAATCCAACGACGCCAGTTCCCGCATAGAAATAAATTGTAGACTGAATGGGTAAAATTATAAGTTTTCCATTCGGCATGTAATCATTATAAGCTGTACGATTAATTTACAATAATATCATTAATATTTTTATCGACCTAATCATATATAATTATTGACAGATCATACATGTGATAGTAATGATTACCGGAATGGGAAATGAAAAATAATTTGTGGGAAAAAAATCATACATGATATAATTTCGTTACCCGACTGCATATAATGAAGTTTTTCCGAGGGTTTTTCATTTTCAGTGTAATAAAATTTTGCCAGCGGCAGTTTTTTTTTTCTTTCGATGCCGGTGAAGATCTGGTAGGGGAACCTAAAATTTAAACAGCCTGTATTGCATGTAAGTAGTAGCCGAGGTAGTAGCTTTATTATATCTAGATAAAAAGGAAAAGGATTCTTTTATTATATTTCTCCTATTTTTGTTTATTTCCAGAATCATCCGGTTTCATCGACTACGCGGGAATACACCACTTCAAACAGCGCTAGCGGATTCATAAAATTGGCTAATCCGTAAGGATCTGCTTGTGAACCTTGGAAAGGCAAGAATCTGTAACAACCTTCGGTGTTCCGCATGTAAAACTTTAAGACCTAGAAACGCCAAGGAAAAAGGAAACGTCTGCGTACGTTTTGACTGTTTTCGCATGGAAATACTTTCTAAATGTACGCAAACGTATCCATTTTACTTGGTTCATAACATCGATCCAAAGCATTGATTGAACGGTATGCTAAAGATTGTGTCAGGATGCCGGAACTCTGATGGAGATATTAAAGAGTACCGCACGTAGGATACGTTGCGTTTGACAGAAATCTATCCAAGCATCCTTGTATTTCGGCATGACTTATCGCTTCCAATTATTGCACCAATGTCAGTTGGTAGTGATTGGTCCCTTAGATGTTATCCATACCTCCGTTCTGCTCATAATCTTTGGTATATCTTAAGTAACTTTTTACTAGGTACTTCACGTGAGAGCATGAGTGGTGCACATCTTGAAAAAAAATCGTGTGTATATTATGGTTCATGATTCCCACTAAATGGATGAATTCTTTAAATATAATTCACAGGTAAAGTTGTTGAGTGTTCGGTACACTCAAATGGTCCTGAAAACGCACCGCAAAGTATCCCGCCTTCCACCCTCGGTAATGGGGGAGACCGTGATTAGAACATCCGTTCACTGTACTTTTAGACGAATGTCGAAATATTGTTCTTAACTGCTATTAATGAATTCCTCAATAATTTTGGGAAAATGTATACATAATCTTAAAAGATAGTAGAGAAGCTATGTTATTAAGAAGCTATGCAATAAACGAGAATAAATGAAAAATAATAGAACAAGTTTATAGTGTTGGCTTATTATTAACTGAAAAAAGAAAGCAAATGTAAAATTTACACCATAGAGAGTGGTGAAATATTTAATATACATAGTAGAGGCCTGAATAAGAGAAACGCGGATAGGTATGTGCCGCCAATCGAACCGTCAAAAAACAGCAGCCAATCGAGCAGGAGACCTGTCAAGCAGCCAAAATGTTGGCTCAAATACTGAAAACGGCCAAATTCGATGTTATGCCATTTTTAAATAAACAAAATTGAATGTATTTTACATTAGTTTCCAATGATATATGCAAGTCATTTATAGATTATGAATTGGAATTCCATTGTTTATAGGATTCTATTGTTATGTGATGTGGGCACATAAAATAGCCGATTGTGAGATTTTATCTACATAAACCATTTCTTTCTTTTCATGTGTTGTTCTTTGATGAAGAAGATTGAATGCAGTGTTGGCAGATTCATATTTTCTATCCGCGTTTCTCTTATTCAGGCCTCTAATACATAGTATAATACAATAATCGTATAATTAAATGATTATCGTACAGCGTTTGATTTGGATTAACAGTTGAATCATCAAAAAATCGTACTATTGATCGTTTTCGTTGAATATTATCAAACACCGAATGATCCAAGGGGTGGGTCGCTGAGCACAATGTTCCAAGCACACATTTTACGGTGTATTGGAACAAAGAATTCACAAACAGTGGCACACTGTTGCACACTTTTGACATTAAATTTGCTAAATGTCAAAATTTGGCAACCCTGCCAAATATTGTCATTCTGCCCGCGTTTTTTCTCAAACATAAATAACTTTTGTTAACATATTTTGTTTCCTGATTTGTAAAACGGATTTTTCAGGACAAATCACTATTTGTGAATGAGAATTCAGCAAGGGATTAAGGCTCGGATTCAGGTGATAATTTGTCGAGTTGGCAAACATACGCGATTCAAAACCTCGGATAATCATCTCCGAAATAAACTATCGACTAGATATCGGTGCCACCGATTCGGTGGCATAAATATAAACATTAGCGTCTAGATTCGACGGGTAGGCGAGTATCTGTTAGTATAAAATGGATGCATCGGGTTTAGAGGTTTATTGTGTTCCGGCGGTGGAAAGTACAGAATAGTAGTAGTAGATGGTAGTAGATGGTAGATGGAAGCGGAAAGAGGATCAATCTGGCTGCTGCCTGTGAATAATATCAGCACAAACAGCAGGGACTGTTTTCGTGGTATTATATTTATGGAGTTGTTCTGACCCGTTCAGAATGATGCGAAGCGGCGCAGGCTCTGTCTCTCCGGTTCCTGCTGAAATTCTGCTTTTCAAAGATTACTTCCAGTTGATGCGGCGGGAGAAACGGGAGAAACCCTCCCCTTGGAATGATCACATGAAACAAAATTGAAGATAAACTAATTATTCATGGTAAAATTGCTTTGCAAAAATACATGCAAAAGTTGATGTTTTTGAATGGTAACGATACTTAACAACCCATTCAATGTATCATCAAAAACCCAAATATTGTAAGGGCTATCGTAAATATCATTCATGCTATAATTAACGTACGGTATTTCGTATGATTCTATAAAACATTCAACAATAATTTTCTATACTGCAAAAACGATAAGTTGAAAAATAGTTGTATAATTTCATTTTATTCGGGTTCAATACGGGAAGGGTCTGTTCAAATATTACGTAACGCAATAGGGGGTGGGGGGTTGTTTGATGTTTGTTACGCTTTGTTACGCAAAATATAAGGGGTGGGGGTCCTTCGAAATGTTGTTACGCGTAACAAGTTATTTGCATATTGAGAAAAAATGTTTGAAATAATTCAAAAAATATTCATTATCTTTGAAAAAGCATGAAATAAACAATTGATAATAATTTATCGCACCGTCCTTTAAAATCTACTAAAATTAAGATCTTTTCCAAGAAATGGCATTTGTTACGCGTTACGCATAGGGGTGGGGGTGGTTCTGAAAATTATTACGGATTGTTACAAGGGGGTGGGGGGTTCCCAAAAACAAGGTTTTTCGCGTTACGTAATATTTGAACAAGCCCGAAGCCAATTTTGAGTTTTATTACCTGATGAGATCGAAATTGAGTGAATTAAACAAGGGGTAAACCACCCGGCACAATTGTCTACTAATAGGAATAACATCGAAGAAAATTAGCAACATTCGAAAAGTGAACGCCATCGCGTAAGGTTGTGTCGAGTGCTTACGGAGTGTTTTTTGTTTTTCGAAAAATCTAGATTTGCAAACGCTAGTGCTTCTGAGGCGCATCGTCGAAGAAAAGCTTTTTTTCGTGCAAATTAATAAGAAGTGAATCGCGTGTTGGACAATTCAATAAGAAGTATCTAACAAAAAAACGTGATAGAGTGAAACAAAATGGCGACAGGAGGCGGGGGCCACGACCCCCGGATAGAACGGCTCGAAAAGAAAATGGCGACAACAAAATGGACGACCAACGCGAGTCGTACCTGTACACGGCAAATGACGAAGGACCATACAGAATCTTCATCGAAATCATGGACCGAACCAAATCGATCAACAAATTCTCAGTCGGACAAATGTTGAGGAAGCTGCCACGTTATCGAAACTACATCGAAGACATGAAGTACCTGGGACGGAAGAAAATCATTATCTTTATCAGCTCATGGGTTCAAGCAAATTTACTGGTTGGAGAAAGAACCTTGAACGAACAAGGATACAACGCGTACGTACCACGTCATCTGGTTTGCATAACAGGAGTAGTGAGTGGAGTAGATTCGGACATAGACATCGAGGACATAAAACAGGAAATTGAAAGCAACACACCAGTGGTTGACGTCTACAGGATGAACCGCTGGGTGCACGAGAAGCAAAGAAAAGAACCATCAAATCGTGTGAGCGTTACGTTCAGAGCGAAAAACCTGCCGGAGAAGATTAGGATTTTCGGAATAACAGCAAAAGTGCTACCGTTTGTACGACGAGCGGAAATGTGCAAAAACTGTCATCGCTACGGTCACAAAATGGAAAACTGCAAGTCGAAGAGCAGGTGTGAGAAGTGCTCACAGATACACGACGAAAGTGCGACGCAATGCAGTAACAACGTAAAATGTTTGCATTGTCGCAGCTCTAATCACCGCACCACTGATCCCGGATGCCCGGCACGAGAACGAGAAGCAGGAATAAAGAGAATGATGGCCAAACAAAACCTGACGTATGTTGAAGCAAGGGAATTGGTACCGACGGTACTATCCAGCAACAAGTACGAACTTCTAGCAACTACCGAAGATTTCCCGACCATTCCGGAAAGTTTTGCAAAAATGACAGCTGGAAACTACGTGCAAAAACAGAGCGCCAGTAGGAATCGAACAGCAAGGAATGTAACTCAAAACCAGGAGAATCAAGCCCACAGTCAAAATGCGTGGAAAAGAAAGAAAACCGACAACGAAGCAGTACCAAACATCAGCTACAATTTGGAATCAAGTACACAGCCCAGCCCATCAAACCAAGCTAAAAGCAAATCCGAATCAATTCGAGGTACCGGATTGAACAACCCACACGCTACCACACAAGCAGAGAGAATGCAAGAAATGCTCAAAAAGCACAGGAGGAAGCCCGTACAATAGCAGGAAGAAGTGCCCAAGAGAATATAATGAGCTTCTACTCGGCTCTCCTCCAAATCCCTCGAGGTCACTGAAGAAATGAAAGAGAGAATCAAAGATTGTTCCAAAAAATATTTACCTTTAGACCAGATCATACATTGATGTTTAGATGTCATATCAACTTATCTGTCTTTTCCTTTTCAGAAATGGCTCCAGTTCAAGTGTTTACAGTGCAACATTCAAAGTTTGGCAAAAACAAGGAAGAATTAGAACGCGTTTTGAAAGACGGCAAGTATTCAGCAGCTTTCATCTCAGAAACATGGACTCATTTAGATCTAGAAGAAACTAGTAAGTACAATATTTCCCAATACCACAGATTTCTAAAATCTAGAGCAGATAATTATGGCGGATGTGCCATTTTTCTAAAAGAAAATCTTGGATATACCATTATAACTTTACCTCCAACCAACGACTCAATTCAAACAGTAGCAGTAAAAGTTTATACATTGAATTTGGTACTGGTAGCGGTTTACATATCACCATCGGCAACCAAAACAGAGATAGAAATAGATTTAGAAAATTTATTCCAATGTTTAAGGCAGTTTAACAAAGTTATCATAGCAGGCGATTTCAATGCCCATCACGTAACATGGGGTAATGATAACAATGACTTGAAAGGAGTAACCATAATGAATTTAGTAAATGATCACAATGTCATATTACTCAACGACGGTTCAAAAACTTTTGTACCCATTCAAATAAACAAGAAACCGTCATCCATAGATTTAACCATTTATATTCCAAATCTAGTCACAGATAGTACATGGAAAACCCTCGATTCTAGTATAGGAAGTCACCATTTGTTAATCGAAATAGAAGTCCAAACAAGATTACCAGAAAAGCCTAAATATTGCTACAACTACAAAAAAAATAGACAAGAAGTCAATCTAATAAATATAGACAACTGCCCAGACATAGAAAGCTTCCAGACCAAAGTTTTCGATATTCATAAGAGAAATAGAATAAGAAACAAATATACACCAAAACATTGGTGGTCAGACGAACTTAGCAAGGCATGAGAAGATAAAAAAGTCGCTAGAAGTTCTTTTAATAAAATATCTACTGTGGAAAATCTTTTAACCTTAAAAAAAGCACAAGCAGTTTTCAATAGATTAAAAAAAGAAGAAAAGAAAAAGAATTTCAAAGGTTTCGTTGAAGAACTGAATCCTACTATGAGTTCTAGTGATCTTTGGTTAAAAATAGGTAGACTAACTGGTAAAAGAAAGAAAAATCAAACTAACAACATTCTGTACGAGGATAATATTCTAGCTGACAGTTTTCTCGACAAACACTTTGGTGCGAATGATCCATATTTTAATGTAGATTCAACTTTAAAATAGATTATAATCTGTTTGATTTTAACAGGTTTAACAACATCTTACTAAGAAAAAAGAAACACAGTGCTCCTGGAGAAGATCTTATTTCATATTCCATGCTTAGAGAACTTAAACCTGAAATTAAAATAGGTCTAATTAAACAACTGAACTCGATATGGAAAGACTGTTATCTTCCCATGAGCTTAAAAACTATAAAAATAGTTGCAGTTCCTAAACCCGGTAGGGACCAAGCGACAGTTGAAGGTAAGAGACCAATATCCCTAGTCCCAACCCTAACTAAATTAACAAATGCAGCCGTTTTAGAAAAACTAGTTCAATATTTAAATGAAAACAGTTTAATTCCGGAAACCTCTTTTTGGGTTTCGTAAACATACCTCCACAATAACTTGTCTTAACTATGTAATTAATTCAGTACAAAGTAACAAAAGAAACAAAACACTAACTGCAATAGTTTTCATGGATCTGACAAATGCTTTTAACGCCGTTAAGACTGACATTTTAGAACAAATTTTATACAATTTTAACATCCCAATAGAAATTTCATCATGGATTCTTCAATTCCTTAGAAATAGAAAAATTTTATTTGAAACTCGAGATCACACTTTGACACGATTCGTATCCAACGGTTTGCCACAGGGAGATGTTTTATCACCAACTTTATTTAATATTTATACAGCAGCATTACACAATACAGAGAACCCAGACGCCATTCTGGTACAATATGCAGATGACTTTGGTTTGATAGTCAGAGCCAAAAATCTTCATGAGTTAAATATCAAAGTTCAGGAACAGGTCGACATACTAAATTCAAAACTAAAAGATCTTAACTTCACTATAAACCCTTCAAAAACTAAAATAATTTTATTCCAAAATAGTAACAATAGCCTAACAATCAAAATTGACGGTATAGATATAGAAACAGTTAAATCACATCCATACTTAGGAATAACAATAGACAGGTATTTAAGTTTCGGAATTCATATAAAAAACACAAAACAAAAAATAGTAGATAGACTGAATATGATTAAAGTAATTAGCAGTATAAAACACGGAGCACACCCAGAAACCATGATAACCATATACAAAGCAATATTTAGAAGCATAATAGAATATGGATCAACTATTTACAATAATGCTAGAAAAACAAATAAACAAATACTAAATACAATAAATAACCAATGCTTACGTAAAATTACTGGATGTACTAAGACTACCCTTTGAATTCATTAATGGCAATAGCTGCAACTCAACCGCTAGAGTTGAGACATCATTTTGTTGCTTGTAAGGAAATAGCTAGATGTATTGCTCATGAAAATTCAATTGCAAAACAATTAACTCTTGTTAATGATAATGATTCAAATACATTAACTTACTTTTTAGAAACAGTTTACCTAGAAGAAAAGGACATATTTAATAAAATCTCACCCATGAAAGACATCAACAAAAACAATTATCAAATAACAATAGAACCAGAACTACCAGACATAACAACTTCAAAAATTTCAACAAACCCAATCAAACTGAAACAGACAGCTTTAGGTTTGATTTACGGAAAATACAAAGATAGACCTTCAATATTTACAGATGCTTCAAAAAGTAAAACTTCTTGTGGCATAGGAATTTACATTACACATAGCAAACATAGGTACTCTTACAAACTAGATAACGAAACATGCATAACCACCGCAGAATTAATCGCACTAGAAACAGCTCTTACTTTCATAGATAAAAACCAAATTTTGTCAGCAGTTATATACACAGACTCCAAATCAGCTTGTCAAATGATAGAAGCAGGACTACATAGCAATAGAATCCCAAACTTACTATATCAAATAATCATTAAAGCAAACAAATGGCAAACCCTTATTCAGTGGATTCCCAGTCACGTTAATATTTTAGGTAATGAAATAGCTGATGAACTAGCAAAGCAGGGATTAACCGCAACAAGTACCATATCCAATAGTATTTTACTGAAAGATGCATTTGGTATTCTTCAACATAAATTATACACTAAAACTAATCTGTGGTATCGGGAATATTCAGAAAATAAAGGAAAAACCTTCTTTAACTTTCAACAAACAATTGAAAATGAATCATGGTTTTACAATAAGAATCTAACTAACCACCAAACAAGGCTGTTGAATAGATTGCTATCCGGTCACGATTGGTCAAAATACTGGAAGGCCAAAATGAAAATAGTTGACGACGAAAATTGCGAAATTTGCGACGAACCGAAAAACGGTTGCCACATTGTGTTGCACTGTAATAGATTTGGACGAACGCGAGCAAAATATTCCTTCGACTGTAAATTCCGCACATTAATAGAATTATTGTTTTAATACTAGAGATTTGAATTATTTCACGGAAATTTGCGACTTTTTAGCAGAAATTGAAATGGACATCTAAACATAAAAAAAAAATGTTTACTTTTTAACAAAAATATACACTCAGTAAAATTATGCTTTGATTCGATCTTGAATTGAGTAAGTGAATCCCAGTGGGTGGATGCTTGATGGTTTGGGATTAATTGGGGAACCCCAGCATCAGAGTCACCTAGTATCTGGACAATCAACTAACGCACCACCAAGAGAACCACAGGGCTTTATAGTCACCGTCACTTTGCCCTTTCCCCGAGCTGTCAGGAGGCAGCTCAAACAGAGAAGAAGAAGAAGAAGAAGAAAATTAGCAAAATTTATATTTTTTATTTATATTTAATTTATATTTAATATTAGGCCAAGTGGAGGACAGCTGATGGTACTAGAGAATCCAAGCGTGACTTCCAGGAGAACTACGACTCGGCGGAAGTAAGTCGAACGGGTTTCGGACTGATCCTGTCTTAAGAAATTTCAATCAAAACCTTGTGCTTTCTTTGTAGGAATTTGGTTTTGAACGAGATGCTGTTCTGCGTTTGCTGCTGCCAATCATACCATCCGTATTGAACACTCGACAGGTGTCGTTAGTCTACTGAAATGGACCTGCATCGCGATGATCCGCACCGCGTTCTCGAAAACAAAACGTTGGATCGGTCCGATTGGATGTGCCCAAGGTGTACCATGTGATATACATAATAATAGCGCTATCAACGGAAGCGGTTTACTTAGACCAAGGACGAAAAGCAGGGATTACCGACAGCAGTTAAGCCCCAAACGCAATACAACGGAACGGCGACGGAAACGGAAAATTTGACAGTTAGCCCATATATTTTCTGTCAAATTTGCCGTTTCCGTCGCCGTTCCGTTGTATTGCGTTTGGGGCTACAGTCATACCACGCTCAGTTTCGGAATGTTCGAAAACCACAATTCCTTTTGTTTTAAAACTGAACCTGTATTTGGTCGTTCACGCACCAGGTTAACATCAGCCCGCTGAATATAATTCCACAAATTATGTATATCTAGAAAAAGCACAGATCCAGACATCTTGTATAAAGCCCACATTGCTGTTATGCTTGCCGTTGAACTTACTAAACGAGTACAGCGCTATTCCTGATTGCTGTCCACATGATTGCCCTAAGGAAAGACAATTGTATCTCAATTGTAAACGAAGCTCCCCTTGAGCTGCTTTACTGGTACATTGAGACTGCGTGGGCATTGCTAACTCTCCTTAGGTTAATCCTTGTCATATAATACTTTGGCTAATACTAAGATCACCATCCTCTGCTGGTTCAAATTCAGCGACCTCAATTCATATGCACACTGCACAGTTCTCATCCCTTTGTTGGTCATATTGGTGACGTTTTCTCTGAACTTTTATCGATCATTCATGGCGCTTATGACACACCCGTACAAAGTATTCATTCCAAGACAATTTCGAAAGTGATCGATAGGTGACTTAACGAGACTCCGTACGGATCACATCAGTACGTATCAGTCCATGCAAATCGCTTGATTAGTCCTTCCATCATGACCACCACGGGTCACCATATCAGTTCATGTTTATTCTAATGTTCTAATTTAACTGTTAGCTAGTCGAGTACAGTACACGAGTACATATGTTCACTACACAAACGAATTCTTGATTGGGGGCACGTATGACCGACTTCTAACGACGATTAATTACTAATTTCTCCCGATGTACATCTGAGTCTTTGTTAACACCACATGCAATAGACGCTACGTGAGCATCGACCCCTGCGTATGTATTCGTTTTGTTGGGTTCCGAGGCGAATTCTTAATGTAAATTTAGTAACTAATCATGAAATGTTGTTAAAGGGTATTTAATGCTAACGATGTCTGCAGTAGGATAATGGTTCATAAATAGTAAATTTCCCCAGAAGCCCTATAAAGAGGAGGAGTTTAAGGTTGGAACACTATTATTATAGTGGAAAGTGGGAAGAGGTTTTATTATAGGTCATTTCAGATCGCACCACACTATCCAAATTATAATCATGCAATTAGGTAAGAATCAGAAACAAAAACGAATATATGGCTTTTCTATATTACAGCTCAACCTTTCTCGCAGGATCGTCTTATCCTGTAAATAAGATCAATACTATAAAGCGACGATCCATGCATGTTAAGAGGTTTCATACAAAAAGTGTGATGTGGGGAGGTTGGAAATTGTTATTTTTTTTTTGCGTACCGTGCTGTGCCCTTATTCCAATCAGCGCCTAATTCCGTTCACGCAAGACAAAATGATAAATAATAAAGAGTTTTTGTCTACAAATAGCAGAAAAATATCCTTATACTTTTCTATGGTTATGTATGCATGAAATGAAATGAAAACCAGCGTCATTTTTAGCGATTAATAGTGAAAATTTAAACAAAATTTGTTGGTCGTCACTACGAGCGCCATTTTGACTGTTTTCATTAACCCACTTGCTAAGAACGTCTGTCATAATATTTAAGCATTTTTAAGTGAAAATTTGTCCTGGATTTCAAACACAGCAGCATAACAAGACAAAACAGGTGACATTATAGACGAATCCAAGTAAAAATAAGAAGAAGACACACGACGGTGTTAACTTTGACAGATCCTACAGCTCAGCATAGGGAGATCATTTTAAAATGCTTATAATAAATTCTCGACAAAATGTAATTAAAATCTGATTGATGTATGATACGGAAAAAGTTCCGAACTGTATGATAGATACGTTTTTGGAAAAAATCAAAAAATTGAGATAAGCTTCCAGATATGTAATTCGGAACTTTTTCCGTACCGTACATCAATCAGATTTTAATTACAATTTGTCTAGAATTTATTATAAGCATTTTAAAATGATCTCCCTATGCTGAGCTGTAGGATCTGTCAAAGTTAACACCGTCGTGTGTCTTCTTCTTATTTTTACTTGGATTCGTCTATAGCGTATTACCAAATTGTTGCCTGTATTTTCTCGATAGAAAATGGTGAAAAGCGAAAAATATCTTGACCGGAATAAGGGTACCTCTAAATCTACTCGTTCCTTATTCCGTTCATTGGGTTTGGAGGATGGATTCCGAAAGTTCTGTGTTTTATAATCTAATCTATGAGCAAGAAAAGGGGGGGAAATGCTTATCTAATCTTCCGGTCAATGTCATCATATAGTGCATATACTCCTGTATATATACGATTGTGATGCATCACCAGTGCTACGATGTGCACGTATTACCTGGCAATCTAACTGCATTGATTGTCTGCCTTTTCAGAATTCCCAATAAAATTCCGTTGAAATATCACAAATGATGGTAATTGTTTGTGGAAAGGGAAAGAAAATGGCAGTGGGTACTGGCCAAGTTCCCCCTGGCGGTGCTAAAATGATAAGCGGGAACAATGCCTAATTTCATTTAAATCTTTTAGTATCATTAGTGATTAGCACACGTTATTATTTTATGTGGGGGCAAGCATGGAACATATTTTTCAACGCGGGTGTCAGGCGGCTGATCCATGCTCGACCAAAATAGTAAAATTTAGCTAGAATATTTTAATTTTGTTTGATTGTTTGCTATTGAATTTTATATCAGAAATCGCGAAAATACTTGAAATAAAACTTTGTAAAAGTTTAGTATAATTATCTTTAAAAGGCATGGTTTGATTTTTGTATTCGATGAACCTAGAAGAATCGTTTTGCTCACTGAGCAGAAAGTACAAATTTGGTAAATTTAGATTTGTTCAACGGATATTTGTTGATAGATTGAGGTTAAGAAATCGTCTGTAAATTATTTAAAGAATAAACTGTAAATAAAATTGATATTAGCATACTCTTTCTTCGACAGCCGGCTGGCAAGAGTTTAAATAAAAACAGGTAAACAACATAGTCTGTGGGTCGAATTGCCAGCTTGAGGCAAACCTCCATGACCTACCTTACCCTACCAAACCACCAACTCCGTAGAACTTATGAGGGCGTCGCCAAGTCGGGGGCCTCTCGTTAAGTAAGTTCTACATCAACATTTCCTTTCCTATCCCTAGTTACGGTAAAGATGGGCGTGGCCGGGAGTAGTAATCGTCATGCTTATGCCATTGTTATCTTAGATTGGAATCAAGGGTAACTCCCCACCTTGATTTCCGATAGCAATCTGGATAAGGATTCCATAAGAAACATGAGTATCACTAGTGTCCAATCTACGAAGTATACCGTAACAACGCTAACGCTAACGCTAACGCTAACGCTAACGCTAACGATTCACTATCATTAGATTGCACGTGGAAGGTAATTCAAGATCCCCATGGTAGTGACCATATGCCGATAGTCACCACAATTAAAAATGGCTATCAAGAATCTGAGCCAGTTAATGTTCCTTTCGATCTCACGAAGAACATTGACTGGCATAAATTTGCATCGGCGGTGAAAATTGGTATTGAATCAACTGATATTCTTCCGCCACTGGATGAGTATCGATTCCTTACCGAATTGATTCATAAAAGCGCACTGGAAGCTCAGAAACGACGCGTTCCAAGTACATCTGTCATAAGAAGACCAGCCACTCCTGGATGGGATGATGAATGTACTAAGTTGTATTCTGAGAAATCTGATGCCTTCAAGGCCTTCCGTAAACACGGAAGGTCCGAGCTTTTTGAAGAGTATTTGAGGCTTGAAAGAAAGCTCAAAAATCTTCTCAAGGCTAAAAAACGTAGCTACTGGCGACGTTTTGTTGAGGGACTATCACGAGAAACCTCAATGGCAACACTTTGGAAAACGGCCCGCAACATGCGGAACCGCATTTCCACCAACGAGAGTGAAGAATACTCCAATCGATGGATATTCAACTTCGCAAAAAAGGTCTGCCCAGATTCCGTACCAGCAGAACCGCTATTTCGAGAATCAGTCAATGATCCCGGTTCTTTAGGTGGACCATTCTCAATGCTGGAACTTTCTATGTCTCTTCTTTCATCGATTAACTCTGCTCCGGGATGCGATAACATCAAATTCAATCTTCTAAAAAACCTACCAGATATCGCAAAAAGACGATTTTTCAACCTGTACAACTGTTTCATGGAGTACAACATTGTGCCACCAGAATGGCGACAGGTGAAAGTAATAGCTATTCAAAAGCCTGGGAAACCAGCGTCTAATTACAACTCCTACCGACCGATTGCCATGCTTTCATGCATGAGAAAATTATTGGAAAAAATGATCCTTTCAAGAATCGACCATTGGGTTGAACATAATGCATTACTCTCAAATACTCAGTTTGGATTTCGTAAGGGTAAAGGAACAAACGATTGTCTAGCGTTGCTCTCTTCAGATATACAGCTGGCCTTTGCGCACAAGGAGCAATTGGCTTCAGTATTCTTGGATATTAAGGGCGCTTTTGATTCAGTTTCCATAGAAGTACTGTCAGACAATCTGCACAGTAGTGGATTACCCGTTATTTTGAATAATTTCTTGTACAATTTGTTGTCAGAAAAACAAATGAACTTCACACTCGGCACTCTGACAACTTCCAGAACTAGCTACATGGGGCTTTTTCCAAGGATCATGTTTAAGTCCCTTGCTTTATAATTTCTATGTTAAAGATATTGACAATTGTTTGGAAGGACAATGCACGCTCAGACAACTTGCAGATGATGCCGTGGTATCTCTAAGAGGTCCATGTGCAGCTGTCTTGCAAGGACCATTGCAAAGTACCTTAGATAATCTGACTGTTTGGGCCAGACATTTAGGGATCGAGTTTTCACCGCAAAAAACTCAGTTGGTTGTGTTTACTAAGAAGCGGTATTCTGCTCAACTGAAACTCAAACTGTTGAATGATGACATCAACCAATCTTTATCTTCTAAATACCTTGGGGTCGTGTTTGATTCTAAATGCACCTGGAGACTTCATATTGAGTATTTGATAGAGAAATGCCGGAAAAGGATCCATTTCCTACGTTCTATCTCCGGAACATGGTGGGGTGCTCACCCGGAAGACCTCATCAAACTATATAGAACGACTATTCTCTCTGTTTTAGAGAACGGCTCCTTCTGCTTCCTCTCAGCAGCTGATTGCCACCTAATTAAATTGGAACGAATTCAATATCGTTGTTTGCGTATTGCTCTTGGCTGTATGCATTCAACGCATAACATGAGCCTGGAGGTGCTTGCTGGAGTCACTCCTTTAAAGCACCGTTACTGGGGGCTCTCATTAAGAATACTAATCAAATGTGGAACAAGTAACAAACTTGTCTTACATAACTTCGATAATATGCTTGAACTGATTCATCGGTCAAGATTCCTAAGAGTTTATCTCAACTACATATCGTCAGATCTTTGTCTTCCCTGTTATACTCTCCCTCGAGTTGACTTCACCAATGACAGTTTCTCAATTGAATACGATCTGTCCATGAAACATGCTATTCAAGGAATACCAGATCATCTTCGAAATCTTTCAATTCCCTCCATTTTTTCTGAAAAATATGAACATGTCAATTGCAACAACAGATATTTCACTGATGGTTCTCGCATCAACGGATCCACTGGCTTCGGTGTTTTCAATGTAACTTCAACCACCTTCCGAAAACTTCAGGAACCGTGTTCGGTTTATGTTGCTGAGCTGGCAGCAATTAACTTCGCTTTGGGGATAATTTCCGATCAGCCCGTAGACCATTATTTCATCTTCTCGGATAGTCTTAGTTCTATCGAGGCACTCCGGTCGATGAAACCTGTTAAGCACGCATCTTACTTTCTTACAAACATAAGAGAGCAGATGCGTGGTTTGGTCGAAAGATCATTCAAGATTACCTTTGTTTGGGTCCCTTCTCACTGCTCAATCTACGGCAATGAGAAGGCAGACTCGCTGGCTAAGGTGGGCGCACAGGATGGTGAGGTTTATGATAGACA
Organism: Armigeres subalbatus; assembly: GCF_024139115.2. Classification (NCBI taxonomy): domain Eukaryota; kingdom Metazoa; phylum Arthropoda; class Insecta; order Diptera; family Culicidae; genus Armigeres; species Armigeres subalbatus. The sequence continues at coordinate 22,454 of NW_026943103.1, forward strand.
ATTCTCGAGCAACGAGTTTTTCCCATTAGTCCGTCAGAGTACTCTTCAAAGTTGGCAAAGAAATTGGACACACAACGAACTTGGACGGTGGCTATTTTCCATAATTCCAAAAGTTTCTGGGCGAGCGTGGTTCAGAGGTGAGGACTTAAGTCGAGGCTTCATTCGCGTGATGTCGAGACTTATGTCTAATCACTATTCACTAAACGCACATTTGTACAGAATAAACCTTGTCGACAGCAACTTATGTAGGTGCGGAGCCGGTTATGATGACATCGATCACGTAGTTTGGTTCTGCTTGGAAAACGACGCCTCCAGAGAGCAATTATTGGATACCCTAGTGGCCCGAGGTAAACAACCCTTCCAGGAGATAAGAGGTGTTTTGGGGGATCGTGATGTGGTCTATATGCAAGCCATTTATAGTTTTCTTTGTTCCTCTGACATAAAAGTCTAATACTTTTGTTTTTTTCCCCGAAGTTTTTTTTGTTTTGTCTCTGTCTTTCTGTCCCGTAGAGCGCCGTAGCTCTGGCCGTCCGGAAAATGCTCCCATGCGAACCATTCTTCGAGCACGACGACACACCACATCGTGACCTACGCCAAATGACCGGATGAGCTGCTGAAATTCCATGATTATGATGATTCCCTGATTCCCGAATCCTAATCCCCATCCATCCTTAAACATTGTAAACCTAACCTCGAGTCACCACGAGTACGTTGGCTTATTTCCCTTTCTTACTAATTTAATAATAAGATTATGTCGATTGTACATATCACAAAGAAACGTGGCTCCGTAAAGTGTTGTACACGCCTGAGCCTGCCAAATGAACGAACTTGGAAAGCAAATAAGACAAATAAGATAGATGAGGCAAAGAAGACAAATAAAGTAAGTTCCTCCAGGTGTTCCTCTGAAAGTTCCTCCAGTAATGCTTCCGGAAGTTTCTCCAGGAATTCCTTCAGAAGTTCCTCCAGGAATTCCTTTGGAAGTTCCTCCAGGAATTCCTTCGGAAGTTCCTCCAGGAATTCTTTCGGAGGTTCCTCCAGGAATTCTTTCGGAGGTTCCTCCAGGAGTTCCTTCGGAAGTTTTTCCTGGAATTCCTTCGGGTGTTCCTCCAGGAATTCCTTCTGAGGTTTCTTCGGGAGTTCCTTCGGGGGTTCCTCCAGGAGTTCCTTCGGAAGTTTTTCCTGGAGTTCCTTCGGGTGTTCCTCCAGGAATTCCTTCGGAAGTTTCTTCAGGAATTCCTTCGGAAGTTCCTCCAGGAATTCCTTCGGGTGTTCCTTCTTCCTGGAAGAACTTCCGGAGGAATTTCCGAAGGAATTCCTGGAGGGACTTCCGAAGGAGTTCCTTGAGGAACTTCCGAAGAGATTCCTGGAGGTACTTCCGGGGGAATTTCTGGAGGAACTTCCGGTGGAATTCCGAAGGAATTCCTGGAGAAACTTTCGAAGGAGTTCCTGGAGAGGCTTCCGAGGGAATTCCTGGAGGAACTTCTGAACGAATTCCTGGAGTAACTTCTTGTCTTGTTTACCATCAATTATTTATCTCGTCCAGGGAATCAATATTCGAGCAACGCCTAACAATATAATATTTGTCATCAACAGAGTGTGTTACTACGCACCTAGCGACAAACCTTTTTTTCCAAGTTCGTTTATTTGGTAGGCTCAGGCGTGTATAGCACTTTACGGAGCCATGGTTCTTTGTGATGTATTCAATCAATATCATTTTATTATACAGTTGGTAAGAGAGGGGAAGGAGCCAGCGTACTCGTGGTGACTCGAGGTTAGTTTACAATGTTTAAGGATGGACGGGGCTTAGGATTTGGGATAAGGAAATTTCAGCTTCTCATCCGGGCATTTGGCGACGACAAACCTTTATCAGAACCCGAACACAATATGACAAGGATCATTTGCCTTGCATGCTCTTATTTTTCCGAAAATACGATGCTAATTTTGTAATCATTGTTCGATTCTCGAATATTTCCATAAAAGCAGAAACTATGATAGCATAAAACCAAAATGTGCTCTAGAAATAATGCAAAATAACGGGATGAAAAGTTAGCAACAAGATTGTCTTCTTTTTTGATCTCGTCCCATTCCCACATTTGATTTCTATTTATTTATATAGTATCTCCTTGTTTACAAATTACAATTCTAGTGTCACGCTACATACAAAGTTGACGGATTTTCTATCGCTCTCATCGCTCCTTTCCTGCCGTGCGCCACAAGAAAATATGGTGTTGACTACTCTCCCGAAATGGTAATTTTTGTATGGAATTTGGAATACTTGGTTGAACTAAAAAAAGATTCCTTCAAAATTCAATGCGGTCACATATAATTTTTATTACATCGAAACGATCGTTGCAAAATTTCAAAACTTTTGTCAGTTGGGTTTTGCAAAATCCGATTCCTTTATGCCTCAAATCATCGGAGAGAGGTACTGAGAAGCGAACATTTTATTTGTACAATAGTTTAGTATTTAGAGCTTAATTAAAATTAGGGAAATAGTAGCTCCACAAAATTTTCTAGCAACATTCCTTGATAAATTCCAAAGAGATTGTCAGTTGGGATAAGCGAAATTCGTTCCCAATTCCGAGTTATAGACATTTTAGTATGAAAATAGCGCTTTACCGCGAGAGAGCTTCCCTCAGACCTTAATGTATCTGAGGACATGAAAACTAAATTATAGAAGTCCTTTTTGAACGATTTTGTTATCCGGCTTTCATACTGTCGGTAAAGGCGCTGGCCTATTCTCACCCCAGATGACGGTACCGGATTATGGATTTTTCTTAACTTAACAAATAAATAGATTAATATCAATACCATATCAAGGAATTAACGACAGAATTATAATTCGACAAGATTGATGAATAATATCATTCGAATTTAATATAAATAAACGTCATTGGAAAAGGCTCACTGAATTTTTTATGTGCATTGAAGTTGCCCGGACACGGACACACATGTTTTGATATTCATAGGGAGATACGAGAAAGCAGAAAAAATGCGATAAATGTATTCTGTCTACCCTGATTTTTATTCGGTAGTGCTCGAAAAATAATTGAGCTTTGAAAACGCAGTTTAAGTTTGAAATAATAGTTTGTGCAACTAATTGATTGGAACAACTTGTTACAATAAATCTGTTAAGAACAAATGCCGTTAAAATAAGTAAATTTTTGTATTGTATTTTGCATACAAAGAGTTGGATTGCGCGTGGACGCATGCATCTTAAAGTTGCTGTCATTTTTTTTCATTTTATGTTTCCGTTTTTCTTTTGATATGTTTTAGTTAATTTGAAAGTTTGTGTTAAATGTAATTCGGCAAGTGAAGCAAAAAATAGTAGATTAGTAGGTTCAAGTGGTGCCGGTGAATATTTTTAAGCCATAAGTGTCGTGTGTGATTTGAAAAAAGAAGCCAAATCATATGAAGATCCCGTTACCAAGATAAGTTTTTACCTCTTAATATTTTCATTTTCTTTGCTCAATGAGATGCTTTGTATGAAATGATCAAAAATCCCATATTAATAACACCATAATGGAATACATTAGTTCACGAGATCCAAATTAAAAATATTACTACCTCTGAACTGTTGATCCGATTTTCTGCTTAATTATTACAAGCAGATACAATTCCATTTCCAGATAAAACATATGTATTCTGTTGAAATTTACTTCACAACAAATAAAGTAAATTCCATTTCACGATAAATCTATATCGGGGAACGGTTCGCCACTTCATCCCATAGCTCCTATTTCCATCCCATCAAAAACAAAGCAATGGAAAGGAATTTGGTTTGTTTATTATTTTTGTGATTTTTTTTTTCAGCAGTGAGCACGCATGTTGACAAAAAGAAGCGACGAATTTGGTGCCGTATTTCTTTGTTCAGCGATGAGATGGATATATGGACAGTGAGATTGAGATCGGAACATTTCCCCTCTATATGATTTTTTTTGGGTTAGGGACAAAAGGTCGAAAGACAAAAGGTCGAAAGGACAAAAGGTCGAAAGACAGAACGTCGAAGGACAAAAGGTCGAAGGGACAAATGGTCGAAAAGGACAAGGGGTCGAAAGGGACAGGGGGTCGAAGGGACAGAACGTCGAATGGGACGGGGGGTCGAAAGGGACAGGACGTCGAATGGGACAAAAGGCCGAAGGAAATAAAAGATCAATAAGATCAAAAGGCACAATAGGTCGAAATAGACAAGAAACTGAAACGGGGAGATTCAATCCCGCACCAGAGTTGCCTTACACAATTTGCAAAATTCTGCTTTTTTATTTTTTAACAATTTTTAATAATTAAATAAAACTCATTCAATGAGTACAGATGGATGTTTGAGTTTTCAAAATGTGACTTCGTTCTCTCACAATGGCGCACCCCGCACATTAAATACACCGGCATGTATTGCGCATAAGCCCCAAAATTTTATTCCCACCTTTGGGTTTTCGCGCAGAGCACTAAGCGCCAGACTCGGCGACAAGGAGATAGTGGTCAAGTTGGTACTCCTGATTTTTTGACAACGGCAATAAAATTGCTTAGGCCTGGGGGTGCCTTTACACACCGGTGTATTTTTAATGCGCGCACTTGCGTGGCTGCGGCGTGCACTATTTAGACAGATTGAAGTGACATTTAGAAAATCTAGATCTCCATCTATTATTTGCACTCATTCAATGATTTTATGTGTTATTGTTAAAAATAGTGGAAAATAAAAAAGCAATTTTTTTTTGCCAACTGTATAGGACAATTCTGTTTCATGCAATACAAGTTTTATTCATTTCTTAAATTAGCTATCTTTTTTATCTCTAACAGAACTATCTAGATATTCATAATATTGGTTTATAGTAATTACTCCTTCTTTGAAAATTGCTCATTCTTCAGCTTTGATTGATGAGAAAATTCCTATAGAATACACCCAACTTGTTCTTTATCGACCTTTTGTCCCTTTTAGTCATTTTGTTCTTTTCGACTTTTTGTCCCTTTCTTGACCTTTTGTCCTTTCGACCTTTTGTCCCTTTCGACCTTTTGTCTACTTCGACCTTCTGTCCCTTTTCATGTTTTGTCTTTTCGACCTTTTGTACTTTCGACCTTTTGCATTTTCAACCTTTTGTCTTTCGACCTTTTGTCCTTTCGATCTTTTGTCTTCGACCTTTTGTCATAGATTCAATTTTTTTAAAGTATAATTTAAAAAATTTCATATAGATTGATATAGGTTTGAAATTCACAACTTCTTAAATAATCCAAACTGTTTTCATGGCTTACAGTATTTTTATTTCTTAAGTGTTATTAACCTACAGTTTTATTTTAAAAAAAAGTTGAATACATTTCCTTTTGTAAAATTCACCTCATTTTTGTAAAATAAGGTGTTTCAAAAAGATAAGACATGGCGAACATAAAATTGAACGGTTAAGTAGAAAAACTACAACAAAATTTGGTATTGTATATTTTTATAATTCATTCAATAATACAAAATATTGAAGAATTCGGCAACACTGCAAAAATATCGTTGCATATACATACGAGTAATATTGTACGGATTTTTTTGTAGAAAATAGTGTTATTAATATAGGTACAGGCATGGGATTAACTATTTTTTAATGTTATTAAAATATGTGCATGGTGGTGAAGGTGTTTTTTTAGCTGAATTCTTAAAAAGTGTGAAATTAATGAAATTTTGGATGTCATAAAATGGTTTTCGATTCAAAATTAAGTTAGGTGAGCATAATTTTGTTCATGATTCTTGATGTTTGGGTGAGAAATCAATGTATTTCATGTACACATTGCCTTGTTACTGACATGGGAACAGATATAAGAACTGTGTTTGAACAATATTGGGCCATAAGATAACGAACAATATTTAGTGAGTTTGTATGAAATTCCATATTTTGTAATTTTAACGTCTTAAAAGGCGTTTACAATAGATATGTGTACAATAGGGAAATTGGCGATCCATAATGAGCTGAGCAACATAACATCGTATGTTCAAGCCCAATCTTCAATCTATGTGTATTATTTAGTTAAAGGGGCGATTCAAATATGACGTCCACTACTTTTTGTGATTTCTAGACCCCCTCACCCCCCTCTGTCACGCTTTTTTGTATACCTAGTACATGTACTGTCACAAAATCTTAGACCCCCTCCCCCTAAAACTTGTGACATAATTTTTGAACGACCCCAAAGGTTACCTATTATTGTATATGTTTTACTAATAATTTTGAAATTGCATAAGTCTAACGGGGATTTTATTTGCACAAAATGATCCACATTAACGCGTTGGAACCTTACGTAATCATTTTTAAACAACTGAATTATTGTTTGAATCAAGAATTCAATTCAAGCGTAGTGAATAGGTTTTTTGTAATCAGATTTAACCATTCAAAATTATATACTTATCATGAAACCTTATTGCTTATTAGACTATATTTATTAGAACTCAGTGGAATACGTATTACATTGATTGTGTTTATATTATACATTACATTTCACTGTTCCTACCTATGTGAGCTTTTATTGTAGCGGACTAAACTGGTCAATATACGTGTGATCCAACACATGCAGTCGATGTACATATTTAACAATTTTGTTATAGGAACCTTGTAGATAAGCTGGATCAGTAAATTAGGTTATATGTTCCCTAGATCGGATTTTCTCGATGATCACCTATGTCAACCGGTACCGGTATACTCTATCGTCTCTCCTACTGAATTTTACTTTCTGCAGCAATCTTCTACTGTTTTGTGCTATTTATAGAGATCAAAATCATTATCATATCAGGGGGGAAGGGGAATTTAATTTCTTTTTGCTCTTTTTTCGTTTCAGAGAGCGAGCAAAGGCGCTTAAACCTAGGCTATTAGCCAGGGCAAGGCTAATACCTTCGCCCCATCCGAGGAAAATCATCGGCAAGGATAATGGAGTGACATAAATTTCTTAGCAAAGTCACTCCCCAACGTATTTCCACAAATTTTCTATCATTTGCTTATAATGATACTCCTAAACCACATACCCTACCCACCATCCAAATCCTTGACATCTATGAGGGCGTCGGTGAGTCGCTGGCCTCTCGTAGAGTAGATGTCATATCATCATTTCCTTCCCTAGTAACGGAGAAGATGGGCGTGGCCGGCAATGATAGCTTTCATGCTTTATCGTTTTAGACCTTCAATTGGATTTCCATTGAATCCCAAATGGAAATCCATAAGCAATTGGGGTAAGAAAGGTAAAGAATATACATGACAACTATCAGTATGCAATCTACGAAATACTCCGTTACAACGCAACGCAACGCAACGCAACGCAACGCTAATCTATGAGCAAGAAAAGGTACATCGTACATGAAGCCATATGAGTGGTGAATGGTGAATATTTGAAATTCTATCCCACAAGCAGGCAGACCGAAAGGAATTCCGTTAACGACAGGTTATGGGACCTTTTTCAACTCGTGCCGGGAAAATACAGTTTTTTCAGTTGATGATTTAATGATGATTTATAAAGTGAATGCTGGACAATGTTAAGAAAGGGTTTCCGGAGAATACAGACAGTTTTAAACAGCACAATCCATAATTGTGGTGTTCTTGTTTAAAAGCTTTATCCGGAAATTTCTTGGCGAATTTCTATAAAAAAAAAAAAACACTGCCCTCTCTCAGATGCAAATAAGGTTATGTTTTACCGAAATGCGTGAATACTTCGTAGAAGTAGGGTTATCCGGTACTATAAAGAACAGGAACTTTCAAGAATATTCAATTTCAACGAAACAGTGGTACGAACAATTCCAAACGAACAGAGACATTGTTTTGGAAGGTTCAGGTCAGAATTAAAGGTCTAGTATCCAGGCTCTAGTCAAAATTACGTTGAGGTTAAAGTGTAAAACTCCGATAAGGAATAGTATCTGGCCTTCTCTGTGGTACCTGATGCAACTGGCCAGCTAGCATCAATGTTCATGTTGAATATATCTCGAATGGTAAGTGAAACAAACGAAAAAACAGTCAACTTGGCTATACTACGGAAATATCATTCATTGTATTTTAAATTTGGAAGGAAATTACATTTTAAGCTTTTCATTTGCAATATTATAGTAAATGAAAAGATGGATTTGTGAGAAAAATGATGCCTGGTATTAGCATCTTCAAGAAATCAAATGTTTTTCGGGTAATTGGAATTAGGAACACGAATGAACGGAATTAGGAACAATGCCATTTCAGATGATTGGAATTAGGACCACATAATTTGTCAATGTTTTTTTTTCACTAGTGGAGCCTAAGTCTATGAATGCATCCCAACATATTTTATTATCAATTGTATATAGCAAATGACACTATGTAGCGAAATTGCAGCTTCAAAATACTAAACGGGTATTTTTTAGAGCTTTTAGACATAGCGCATTGTCTTAGGTGAACGGAATAAGGGCACAGCACGGTACCGCAATAACATTTTCGATTTCAAAATTTTCTCAACATTCCTAGGCATAGAGTATCAGTTATACATGCTTCTACTAGTTACCCTTTCATTTTACCGATTAAGATAATTTGATTCGCTTTCTTTAAAAATATATTCTTATAAAACCTAAGCCTTTCTAAATGTTATAAATTTCCGCTTCGGAGAATTTGAATATGTCTTCTCTTGAAGTCCCCATCGTCATGGTTCCATGTTCGACTCATTCTTGTAACTAAGCGAGCTGCTAAACAACAATATAGGTCAAGTCTACAATCGGAGATTCCTCAACATACTCGAACATTCACTGCGCAGGGACTTGCCACTTTGGCAGGACGTTTTTAAGGGATCCATTTTTGAATTGCATGCCCTTGAATTTCTAGGTGAAGGGTCTAATTGGTCGTCTTCTCACCGACAAGATGGACTTGCCAATTGCCATCATCGATGAACATGATTGATAGTTCAATACATCATAGGTGCCATGATAAACGTTGATTTCACCATCGGCCTTCTCATGTAGACCGTAGGGATTTGCAGCGGCTATCGTTTTTTTGATGATACGTATTACGTTTAATCCGAGGATGGTACCAGCATCCTTGGTATCCTGCCGCTGTGAGTCATTGCAACAAGAAGGCACTATCACAACAGAATTGGACACCGTCTTATCCGAGTAGGTTTAGCTTAAGGCTGGAACTGATTTGTTCTGGGAAGATGCATTAGATTTGTCCCTTGTATGCGGCCTGGATCCTTGGCTTTTTTTCGGCCGAGAACACATCGTTTATTATGATTGGGTTTTTGTCGGTCTTTCCAATCCAATGTTCAGTATTGGCGCGCTCCAAATATAGCAAATCACAGTTTTTCCGGAAAGAAAATGTTTCACACTTCTTAAGAAAATCACCACATTTTTTCATAAATAAAAACAAACAAACAGCTGTTTCCGAGATGCCATATAATCATAAAAACCAGTGCAGCCAAAACAACATTTTTTTTTTGTTTCGGCACATTTCGGCACAGTATAGGGCACAGTGGGCACAATTAGTCATTTTGGAAGTGTGCCGAGTGGTTTACCCCTTGATCCACGTAATTTGATAAAAACTTTTGAATTGCAAACTTCTTTGTAAAAAATGACAGCCACGCTGAGAAAATATTTCACGGGTAATGTTTACCCATTATCATTGTCGGAAGGGAATGTATATATATTGTGGATAATTTACCCATTATATGTTGTCAATAGAAGGCCCATTTTTTGACAACTCCATATTGAATCAAATAATGGGTACTCTAGACCCATTTAATGGGTATATCCAAATGTCCGTGTATAGTATTTACTAAAATGAGTATTCCAATGTTACCGTGTACTACTCCATGTAGATGTTTGCAGGGCTGTACTTCGCCGTTTAATTTCCGTTGCAGGCAAAAAACGGCGAATTTACGCTTTTCTCCGCCCGCTTAACGCGACTACTGTCAAGCGAATTAATAACGACAAACGGCCGCCGTCCCTGTCCCCCGTTCAAAGTCGTTTTCTTCTTCAGTCTGAGTCAGTATTCCGGTGTGGCATGTTGTGTGTGTCGTTTCGCTACGCGTGTGAACTTTGTTTTCCATGTTCTCTGAATCTGTTCTGAAATGCAAATGAATGGCAGTGAATAGAAACCACCATCATCGTTATCCGCGAGTGTGACAAACGCGGTGTGTCGGATTTTGGCGTTCGTGGGCGGTTTGTCGTCAGTCATAATAATTTTCAAGGCAGTGCCCTGCACGACCACGGGATGAAGGCAAAGTGCAAAATTCGCATCTAAACTAGAAGGGAGAAAACAAAATTGGATCAAAGGAGCCCAAAGGCATCGCAGACTTCGTCGATCTGTGGAAAAAAAGAGAAAGAAGGGGTGTGTGTGTTGCCCATTTGGATGGTGTTTTGGTGCGAGGGAGAGCAACGAGGCGGTGTTTGAAGTAGTTTTGGAGTTTTTTTTTCTTCCCTGAAGACAGGGTCTTGTGGCAAGGAGTGGGGAACTTCGACGGGGCGTTTCTCTGTTGATTGTGTATGATTTAAAAAATAGTGAAAGGAATAAATTCCTGATCAATTTTATTCCTGTGCGTATTTTAATTGTCCATATCTGGCAAAAAAAATCTACGAAAGATTATTGAATGCCGTACCTCTTGGAAAATTTTTATGGTGCAATTTATTCAGTGAATGATTAGGTAAAAGTGTTTGTGAAATCCGATTTAAAACTAGCAGAAAGTGCTCAATTTTAATGAAACCGTAAACAGTTTGAAGGATTACTTGCAAAGTGCACGATCTAGGAAGGTCTAGCGCACTTCACAACGAACAACGTAAGGTTGTTTTATATTTCTGGAACTGAACATCAGGATCAACACCACATCTACCAAAATGGGCTGGGGAATCGATCTATGGGTAAGTCACAATTTGCATTGAAATCCGATTAATTGTGTTGATATGTACCTAGACCTACCTACTTGACTCAAATTAAAATTTTGTCGATTTTTCGAATTTTACTTCCGGCCCTTGAAAAAGCTAACAATATTCCTAAAATTGAATTGACAAATTTCAGCAATTTCTCCGGAAGTTCATCCAGAAATTCCTCCGAAAGCTCCTCCAGTAATTTCTCCGGAAGTTCCTCTAGGATTTCCTCCGGAAATTCCTCCAGGAGTTCCTTCGAAAGTTCTTCCGGGAATTCCTCCGGAAATTCCTCCAGGAGTTCCTTCGAAAGTTCTTCCGGGAATTCCTCCGAAATTTCCTCAAGGAATTCCTCCGGAAGTTCCTCCACGAATTCCTCCAAAAATTCCTCCGGTAGTTCCTCCAGGAATTCCACCTGAAGCTCCTCCATTCATCCGAAAGTTCCTCCAAGAATTCTGCGAAAGTTCCTCCAGAAATTCTCCCAGAAGTTCCACCAGCAGTTCCTCCGAAAGCTCCTCAAGGTATTTTTCTGAAAGGTCCTCCAGGTTCCTCAGGAAGCTCCTCCATAAATTCCTCCGGAAGTTCCTCCAGGAATTTCTCCGAAAGTTCCTTCGGAAATTTCTCCAGGTATTCCTCCGGAAGTTCCACCTGAAATTCCTCCTGAAGTTCATCAAGAAATTCCCCCGGAAGGTCCTCCAGGAATTCCTCCGGAAGCTCCTCCAGGGATTCTCCCGAAATTTCCTCTAGGAATTCCTCCGGAAGTTGCTTCAGGAATTTCTCCGAAGTTCCTCCATCTTTCCATTGATTACTGCAAGGTCTTTCCAGAATTACTCTTTGATTTTCTTAAGAAGCCCACGTGGAAGCCCTCGATAGCCTCCTCTTTCTCACGCCCCAGGAATTCTTCCGAAAATTCCTCCAAGGACTCTCATTTCCACAGAGGCACCTCGTCCATACGTTCTACCTGTTCATGGAACAGGTATCCATTTTTAGTTCAGAAGTAGGAACTAATGTGCTTACAATCAATTTCTTAGCAATTAATTATTAGGGCAAATAATTACCCAGTGAAATATTTAAACAAAGTTTCACGTAATATTTCCAATGATGGTTTAATATCTAACGAAACAAAATATTGCGTAGACAGATCAACTCAACGCCATATGCTTGGCGTACAGTGCATTGCACCTAAATATGTGTATCTCCGACGGATAACAGCACACCACATCACATAGAAAGCTTTTGCCAGTCGTACGATTCATGATAAAGAACCAACAGCAGCGCTGCCAGAAGTCAAATTTAAAGTCTTACGCCATGACAAAAGTTTTGAAATAATTTCCTCCGGTATGCTCACTCGTTCACCGCGCGCGGAGAACCAGCCTGAGCGTTGCCAGCTTTCTCCGTTTCCTCACATCATCCTCTTTCGCATGCGAAGCAGGCACGTTTAGATGCAAGTTCTGCTATGCTGCGCAGGAGTCCAACCCGTTCGACGCGCTGCGAGAACAATCAACGACGCGACGTACCTTCGGTTAGACTCGGTTGGAGTGTCGGGCTGTGCTTTGCCGAAGGGCGCACCGCGCACAGTTTGGTTTTCTTTTTCTCCTGATGATTATGCATCGTAAACACAGCTTCAAGAACAATATTAAATGGATGTTTGAGTTTTCGAAAAAGACATCAAATTTTGATTATTTTAAAATATTATAAAATTGAATTATTTAATGCTTTTTCCCCAAATAAAATCAAAATTAATCAGCAAAAACATAGTTTTCACAAAATAAGAAACTGGGGTCGCATTAATAAGATTAATAAGTTGTTTATTGTTTTGTAAATCCTTTCTATTTAAATTGTTTTTGTTGTACAAGAAAAGGTTGTAATATTAGATTAAATACACAACTTTCATTTGAAACCACTCAGCTTGATGCATATTTTTTTAGCAGGCTGGTAGAACAGGTGTACCAAAAGTTCACGAGACGCCCCTGCATTTCCAAATTTTGTCTTGTACATAATATGCATGGCGATCAGTAAATCAAAGTCAATTGAATCCTGCTCTCCACAACCAGCACAGTGCATGAAGGGCTGCGGAACTCGCTATCTCCAGATTGGCAATCCTACGCCTTTGCAAGCAAGGCTATCTAGAGACCCCCGTTGCTTCGTTGCAATAGGATTAGAAGCATCCTCTACGCTTCTCGGAAGGCTTCTCACTAGTAGCTCAAAGGCCTCAAGATGATCAAAAGACTTCTTAAATTTGTTTTTGGAATTGGAAGCCTTCTTTCAGGAGGCTTGGAAGCCTTCTTTCAAGAGGCTTGGAAGCCTCCTTTCAAGAGGCTTAGGAGCCTCTTTTCAAATGGTTTGGAAGCCTCCTTTCAAGATGCTTGGAAACATTCTTTCGAGAGTCCTGCAACCCTCCTTTCAAGAGGCTTGAAAGCCTCCTTTCGAGAGCCCTGCAACCCTTCTTTCAAGAAGCTTGAAAGCCTCCTCTCAAAAGGCTTGAAAGCCTCCTTTCAAGATGCTCGGAAGCCTTCTTTCAAGAGACTCGGAAGTCTCCTTTCAAGAGGCTCGGAAACCTCCTTTCAAGATGTTCGGAAGCCTCCTTTCATAAAGCTCAGATGGCTCCTTTCAAGAGGCTCGGAAAGCTATTTTCAAAAGGCTCGGAAAGCAAAGGGCTCGTAAGCCAACTTTCAAGAGGCTCGGAAGCCTACTTTCAAAAAGCTCGAAAACCTTACATAATACTGATTCGGAAGCCTCCCTCCAAGAAGCTCGGAATTCTTCTTTCAAGAGGCTTAAAGCATACTTTCAAGATGCTCAGGAGTGTCCTTTCAAGATTCAAAGAAATCCTCCTTTCAAGTGACTAGAAAACCGCCATTCAAGAGGCTTGAAAGCTTAGAAGGCTTTTATCAAGAGGTGCAGAGGCCAACTTTCGGACACCTCCTTTCAATAGGCTTGGAAGCCTTCATTCAAAAGGGGGTACCTCAATTAATGCAAAAGCTCGAAGGGGTACCTTTCTAGAAAAAGGTTGAGAACCGTTCATCTAAGAGATAGTCTTAGCATGGGGTACAAGAAAATGATGGAACAAACTTGAAAAACGACTGTCTTCAACTGAGGTTTATTAAGAAGCTACCATTTGGAAACATAACACTAGACGAAGTTGCAATCGTTGTCTGCTTCTTCCTATACCCGACTGCCGAGGATCCAACTAAATACTGTAAAAAGATAGCCACCTCCTGATTTCCGATCGTCTGTGAGGCTCAATCGGCATCAACCTATACAGCCAAAGGGTTGCTTGTTGGGTTTCGCTTGAAATTCAGCTTCATTCTTATCGTACCTTGCAAGTAACAAACAATTTATTCTGTTCAGCGCTTGCCAATGCTCAGTGGTCGGTTGTTACTGGAAACACTCCAAATATCCGACACTGCAGTGGCGTAGCCAGGGGGGTGGTTTTGGGCATAAAACCCCCCCCAAAGACAAAATTTGTAGAAGAATTTTTTTTTTTTCGAAAAAAAATATGTTCAGAAAACCCCCCCCAAACCAATTTTCTGGCTACGCCACTGTCCGACAGGATACCTAATTTTCGATCGAACACTCAGCATTATGTACATCAGTGATCCCAGTAGTTAATGATATGATATGGTTGCCTTGCATCCGGTCCACTTCGGTTAAGCGTGAGGCCTTTCTCCATTGGTGTACGAGTTAGATTACACTCTAACATCCCAAAAAGGTTCACAAGTTTTTCGATACTGGTATCTTAAGAAAGTTGCAGTTATCCATTGCCACGATTATATAAAATCTTCATTCCCAAAAAGTGTCGGAGCTCCTTACAGTCAATCATGCAAGATCTTTCTTTAGCTTCATCACTGACTTAAGATTGCGTCCAGTGATCAGTAGGTTATCAACGTACAGAATATGTACCAACTCATCGTCCTTATCGGACTTCGTGTACATGTTGTGGTCTTTTGAAGCCCATCTCAAAAATTGTGTTCCAAGAAACCAATTAACATAGACTTTCCCTTTTTGTCCGCCTCGACCTTTTTCTGTTGCTTCTTCGTCAGGGTATGTACCACTCCCATATCGTCCTGATATGTACGTACACGAAAAAACTCCGTGGAATTGAGGAATACCATGAACAGACTCCTTGCCGGATAAGCCCATAATGAAATGACGGAGCAAACTTAAACAGCGACTGTCTTCAACTGAGGTTTATTAAGGTCACTCCTCACGGAATCCAAGTTTCAAAGTGCTCGCGTTTTCGGGGGCACACCACTCGATACGGAAGCAACGCACAACTGTCATTTTTATTATTTCGCAGCAAAGCTAAATCAACAAAAATGACAGTTGCGCCGCCTCCGTATCGAGTCATGTGCACTTTGTTTGAAACTTGGATTCCGTGAGGAGTGACCTTAAGGAGTTACTATTTGAAAAAATAACAAACTGCTAGAAACAGATTCTGATCGTGAAATATGTTAACAGTTTTTTGTTTACTCGATCAGCTCGAATAGTTTCTAAACTAAGTCATTGAACTGCACTCCTATACTTAACCCAAAATAAGGGGTAAGGGGTAGGGAGGTGTGTCATTTCTTACGCTCCACATGAATAAAAAATAATGTGTTGGGAAATACGTAATCTTAAATGAGGGAAGGAAGGGCTGAAACCCCCACAAAAATACAAAGCGCAAAAGATAAGCTTCTACAATGTTCAACGTTGTAGAATCAAAGACATCATGCAAGCTGAGGAATTTCAACGGATGGATGTTTACAGGATTGGATGAATTTTGATCGCTTTCTATAAATCTTGATCGGAAACAATTCAGTCTAGGGTTGTGCAACAACAATTCCTACGAAGCAATGTCGGAGGAGCTACATTCAAGTGATTGGAGTAGGGTAAAATGCCCAATAGTGGACCCCCTAGTAGCGGAATTTTGCTCTTCCTGTAATAAGCCTTAGAAATTTTCAACATATTAACTCTGCTTGATATCTATTAACAAGCTCTGCATCCCCTCTTCACGATACATACATAAAACACCCAAATACACGACGTTATTCGTTAAAATAACATTTTAAAGTCTAACCGAATTCGCCCTATAGTAGACCCCCTGGGGGTCCATAATAGGAAATTGCTTCCCTATAGTCGACACTTCATTTGATTTTCATGTCCCGTTTCGGGACGTTCTTCTTCCCTATTATGGACCCCCCAAAATATTCCTATAATGGACACTCTCGTGTTTATTTTTTATAGAATGGTAAAATATCATCTAATTTCATTTTCCATAGCATTTCGAATGCATGTAATCAAATCATAGGACTGTAAGGTAGGTTCTCCCGATAGAATTTCATAGCAAAATGTTGACATTGTGCAGTAATAATGCAAAAATGGCTGGAGGGTCCACTATTGGTTGGGGGTCCACTATTGGGCACTTTACCCTAGTTGTAGCGATGAGCAGATATAGATTTCTTATCTGACACATTCCAATTAGTCAACTCGTGATCGATTCTGTTGGAGCAGAGAGCTATGTCAACCACTTCTACCCTAGCACATGCTATACAGTGTGGACGATTCCCTATATTACGCAAATCCAGATCATTGCAATTTAAGAATTTCGTCATGCTTTTGTTTAATTATTTATTTAATAACGTATTTTTGCTTTTTTAAACGACGAAAACTCAACCGACTTATGATTCCAATAAGAAAAATGTACTTGTCCCAACATGTACGTTCCTTATCAACACTCTCTAGATCTAAAGTTATGAATACTATCTTATCCATCTTATCTCACTTTTGCACACAAACACCATCAGAATGTTTCCTCATGCAAATGCATCGGTGTTGGAGTTGGGAAACATGTCAAAGCCTCAAACTACTACGCGATACGTGAAGACTCTCGCAGCATGTTGTTCACGGCAGTTCCCAACCAACAAAAACGGAAGCAACAACAATCGAAGCAATGCTGGTGGTGAGTTGAAAGAGGAGATAATCGTCGATACGGCGGGGTCTCCCCTTCCATAGGATTGAGCTCGTTAGTCTCACCCAAAATGGAATGCCGGTAGGCATAGGGTAACTTATCGTTTTGATAGTGCTTCCGAATTTAGGTTGATTTCTTTTAATCAGCGGAATTCATAAAAAACACGTCGTCAATAGTTACTATTAAATATTTATAAAAGTTATGCAATGGTCGTTTGAGATGGATTGTAAATTGCAACCTTAAGCATTTTAGGCATCGCTATCCTTTTGATATCAGATTTATATTTTCAAAAGATAAATGGCGCAAGAACAAAATTTTATCATTCATGCTTGACTTGGAAAAACTGATCAAACTATCGATGATACATTGTGTGTACTTTCGGATACTTTTAGCAATGCATACTTTGCGTAAATATTTTTTTATTTTATTTTTTGCAAGAAAATCTAGGTATATTATTGTTTTTAATATATTATTGTTTAAATTTTTTTAAATATTATTGTTTTTTTTATATAGCTGAAGCTTTTAATTTCAGATAGAGAATAATGAAATATCACGAAAAAGCTAATCACCAATTAAAATCAAGTTGGTTACCCTAATAATATTAGACCAGGTTTCTACAAGCACTGAGCAGTGGCAGGTTGTGAGCTGCGACTCTTTGACACTCTCACGACGATCATATGAAAGACGAAGAATTTGATGATGTGGTCATTCTTTGGAAAAATGCGAACCAGCTAAATGTAATACCAGTAGGCTGTATGCAACTCGAGAGCTGTAAATAGCAAAACCTTTTTCCAGTACTTTTGGCTAACACTTTATTATCCGTTTAGTAAGAAATGAACGATATATATAACGAAATATATCATGAAAGTAGCAAAAACATATATTATTTATGTATTAAAAACCAAAACTTTTTGCTTTGATTTAATTTCGGATTTTTTTAAATTTTAGATCAAGAGGAGGTTTAAACATATTTGAATAATCTATATACATAAAAATGAATTTCTGTCTGTCTGACCCTTATGGACTCGGAAACTACTGAACCGATCGGCGTGAAAATTTGTATGCAGAGGTTTTATGGGCCGGGGAAGGTTCTTAAGATGGTTTGAGACCCCTCCCACCTTTGGAAAGGGGGGCTCCCATACAACACACCAATTTCTTCATAACTTGAAAACTAATCAGAGAATAAATCAATTTTAGGCGAAACGAAGTTCGTCGGGTCTGCTAGTCACTAATAAAAACGTTCTTAAACCTATTTGATAAAATTTCGTGATTAAAAATTATTAACCTAAATAAAGCCTTAGGGGCTTAGGGACCATCCACAAAGTACGTCACGCTGTTAAGGGGTTCATGAAGCGTGATGATCCATACATGTTTTTTAGAGAATCTATATAAAAAGCGTGACGAAGGGGTTGTTGAAAAGTTAAAAATTAGCATTTTTGCGTAACCTTCTTTATGGATCTTCCCTTAGCTGCTGACAAGTGTGATAATCATGAACTTTCTGTGTTAAAGGTTTCTAGTCTGAAACCAACCATCAGCTGAACTCGCTCCACCGAGGTCATCCAAATTGGCACCGAACCGTGACCGGCGAGAGCATATTTATGATTCTGTGACCGGTGTGGGGAAATGCATCACTCATTGAATTCAAACCCAAAATTTCCCTCGCCTGGTTCCGCGCTTCTGATTCTGCTGGTTTCGTTCCCTCAACTCGTTCGTTCGTTCGTTCGTTCGTGTAGGCACTAACTTGTTTTAAATGTCACGGTCTTTTGACTCTACGACGATTCCAGCAGCAGCCGTGTGACAACCAACGATACCGGGCAATTCCGATTCCTGTTTTGATCTGGCGGAACGCTTCACTTAACACCGCACCGTCGCCGAGCTGCTCGAGTTAACATCATGCTGGTGTGTGGATCGTAGATGTTTATTCTTCGAAACGAAATCGTCAAGTGACGCAGGAGTGAACAAGGTTCGATTGTTCGCAAAAAATGTACAGAAATGCAGCAATGCACTCGATGATGAAACTCATTGGCTGTTTGTTCTGCAACTACTTACATCATGTTTGGCGTATTTTGTGAAACATAATTCCCCCATCATTGCGACCGGATGTCTGAGAGAATTGCGTAAATGATTGCGTACTCTTGTAGGCAGTGACCATGAAATGACGCTTTTTCCGGCCTAATTAGTGTGACCGCCCGGTATTGCACAGAAACATTTGTTTAAACCATGAGCTTTAATATAATAATATTGACCAATATTGACGAATCTGCATTTTCGCGGGAGTCATGTGAGTTAGTAATAATTACATTTATATCTTCTAATTGATAATCAAAACAAGCAACGGAAAAATAAGCTTATTTTTAAATCAGATGTGCCAATAGTCACTCAACCAGTGAGAGAAGGATCACGATCAATCCTTGTGTTGCTAAGCTACGAACGGCAAGTTTCTGTTTATTACAATATGTAGTGAAATGTTTACAGTTCGATTCTCCGCTATTTCCGGCATGAATTCGACTAGCCGTTTAGTACATTTTAAACAGCGCACATACTGATCAAATGGGGTTATGCGGCACCAGAAGATTTAAATCGTTTTGACGATAAAGGCGTCGAAAATCAATTGAGATATAATTTATTGTTTACACCTGCAAACGCGATACAAACGGCAGAGAACAGACAAAACACTATTTCCGGAGTAAAAAGCACCAGCAGGAATATCGAGACCGTGAAGCGATGGAGCAGATGTACCACGCTAATGACACACGGAAGTTTTATGAGAAGTTAAACCGCTCATGAAATGGCTATGTGCCACTGACTGTAGATACACAAACGAGAAATTTCTCACGTACCAATGTAAAGTGATCTAATGATGTCGACAGCTCCACCAAGAGCATTCGAATTGTGAAATAGTAGCACAATTTGGACCGATTTACCAAGTGTGTTTCTTGTGCGTAAGTGATATAGCGAATAATCATTCCGGGGATGGCTACTCGGTGAAGTCTTTACTTGTGTCCAGACCAGATTACAATTGGCTTCTATTATCTCCTGGTTGCGGATCCATCCAAGGTATCTTGACTTCTAGATGCAGTAATCTTAGGTAATCAGTCACTGGGTGCGGGTAGAGATATCCGAGAGGGAGTTGGAAAATGATAGCCGGCCAGTTAGTATCCTCCTCGTTTGTCGGGTGAAGATCACTGCGTCCAGATTTTAGGACTATTGTGATATACCCTTTTGCTGTGAAATACGCAAGTTATCTCACTAACATGTTTGTCACTGAGATACCTTGGTATCGACTGAACTCAAGACCATCTATTATTGATGAATAGTGATCCTGAGTTACAGTATGTGACTCCCCCATTCTGGCGAGACTAGCTTTATGAAGCCAACCACGTCCTTGGGGGATAAGATCCATATGTCAGCAGGCCCTAAAAAGGGCTTGCTGAGAACTTTGAACCTACGTTGAGTGAGTGCACTGCAATAGCAGAGGATGTGTTCTGATGTTTCTCTCTCCTCGTCACAGAAGCGGCAATTTGAGGTTTGGATTGCTCCGATCTTTTGTAGATGGTATCTGCAGGGGCAGTGTCCAGTTATTAGACCGGTGTAGATGTTGAGATCCCTTTTGTTGAGACCTAATAGTTGTTGGGTTTTCTTGGGGTTAATCGTTACGAGCCTTTGGATTGGCTCGTATGGGGAAGTGCATTCCAGTTTGATGTGATTTGACTGACCATATATTTGTTCAGTTCCATTTTTACAGAGCAGTCTGAGATCCCGCAGAAGGGCTCAGGGCCAATGAACCTTTCATTAGATCCATTCCTGGCTAGCTCATCAGCAATCTCGTTTCCTCTAGACCCGTATGTCCTGGGATCCAATATAGGTAGACTCGATTGCGTATGGATAAGTTTTTAAAAAGCCAGAATGCATTCCCACACTAGCTTTGAGTTACAAGTGTAGTTATTAAGCGACTTAAGTGTTGCTTGGCTGTCAGAGAAAATACATATTTTGCAAATCTATACTTTCTCCTCAGGCATAATAACACGCATTCTAATATTGCATATATTTCCGCCTGAAATATCAGGGCCACTGTCCTAAGTGGACAGAAATTTTGTTGTAGGGCCATATATTCCGGATCCTGTCAGATTATTCATTTTCGAACCATCTGTGAAGAAATTTATAGAGCCTGTTGGAACGTTGGGTCCACCTCCTTCCCACTCCTGGCGGGAAGGAATGAACACATCGTAAGGTGAGTCATAATTGACTACCGTTTCCATCCAGTCACTACAAATTCCTATTGCGGGATTTATGGCAAATTCATTTAATATGCTGAGGTGACCTGTAAGGTCTCCCTGACAGCAGTGTTTTTGTTCTCTTTAACCTTAGAGCACTTTTTTCTGCTTCCAGCTTTATGAATTGATCTAACTGGGGCAGGTGAAGCATTGCGTCTAGGGCCAAAGTGGGTGTACTACGAACTGCACCAGTGATGGCTATGCAAGCGGTGCGTTGGATTTTGTTGAGCTTAGCCCTTGCAGCAGCCTCATTAGTTTTAGGCCACCAGACGAGGGAAGCATAAGTTGTCCTGGGACGGACAATGGTTTTATATATCCACATGATCATACTTGGTTTTAGGCCCCATCTTTTACCAAGGGTTTTTGAACAAACCCAAAGTGTATTGAGACCTTTCTGCACAACTGATTGGAGATGAGAGTTCCAATTAAGCTTTGCGTCGAGTATGACACCTAGATATTTTACTTCACTTGAATAAACTAATTGTGTTTGATTCAAGAAAGGGGTTTCAGTTGTACCTTTCTCCGTTTGGTGAAAGGGATAATGGAAGTTTTTGTAGGATTTATGCCTAGTTGATACTTTTGACACCAGGAAAAAGTGTGATTTAGGGCAGATTGCATTCTTTCCACGATAACACTTTCGAATTTGCCTCGTACAATAATGACAACGTCATCAGCATATCCAACCACTTCGAAGCCTCTTCTCTCTAAGCTGTCTAGAAGCTCATCCACCACCAGTGACCACAACAAAGGAGAAAGCACTCCGCCTTGCGGACACCCCCTTGTTGCTTTAACAGTGATGTATGAACCGCTAAGCTCAGAGGAGATTTTCCGATCAGCTAGCATAGCATGTACCGTCAACTGGGGGGAAGATGATCATTGAGGTGAAGATGATCATTTGATGTGTCAGTCAAAAGTGCCAATTTTTTTTATGAAACGGTAGTCAACAATATTCTCCGTTCAAGTTGTTACCGCTAGGTAGAAATCCGAGTTTTTCGATTATAACCATGAAAATGTATTTCATGGAAGAAAGAGAGAGATAGTCATAAACAAGGATGTTAACGATCATTCAGTAATTTACGTTCGATCATTTAGTAGTTTGTCAATAACACATTCCAGAAGCTGAGTTTCAAAATGTGTTGTATGGTGGACTTCTAGTGCGAAGGTTTTTCTACAACTCTGCCCAAAGGTTCGTTGTTTGAATTCCACTAGTAACGGAGTTATAACTATAGTTTTCAGTAACTTAGACTAAATGATAACAAAATTCCAATCATTTAGTTCAAGTTACTGCAACTAGCGCTATAACTCCGTTACTAGTGGAATTCAAACAACGAACCTTTGGGCAGAGTTATAGAAAAACCTTCGCACTAGAAGTCCACCATACAACATATTTTGAAATTCAGCTTCTGGAATGCGTTATTGACAAACTACTAAATGATCGAACGCAAATTACTGAATGATCGTTAACACCCTTGGTCATAAATGACACTATTTTCGTTTCAAATATTGACTTCGTAGACTTCTTTACGTAGTAAATTCAACATTCATACAAATAACCTAGTGTATTTTGACTACTAGGTCATAATGATTTTAGTAGAGCTGTCTTGATCAACTTCACCCCAAACCAGATTACTCAAAAAATGTGTGATAGTTTAATTTATTTTAATAAATGCGAACGCATTTCAGAAAACTAAAGTTGTTGATTATTGCAACGTATAGTAGTACATGTTTTGAAAATATTTGTTTCGATTTAAAATGTAAACACACATTGTTATTGCATGTTTTGTCTTAAAAATGATCATCTTCCCCCCAGTTGACGGTACCCAGGTAACAATGCATGGGTCGAATTTTCTCCTCAACATTGCTGACCCTATAGACGAATAAGAAGCGTTATCGAATGCGCCCTCAATATCAAGAAATGCTACAAGAGCAATTTCTTTTGCATTAAGTGTTTTTTCGATTTTTTGAACTACCGTATGTAGTGCCGAGATCGTAGATTTTCCACTTTGATAAGCGAATTGGTTTTTTGACAAAGGCATTGCTTTCATAAATTTGTGATTTATGTACTCGCATAGTACCTTTTCCATAATTTTGAGCATTACAGAGGATAAACTTATCGGCCTGAATGCTTTGGGGTTGGTTTTATCTCTCTTGCCTGCCTTCGGAATGAAGACAGCCCGGATTTGACGCCAATCGTTAGGTATGTGCCCCAAAATCAGACCAATCTCAACCAAGGGTGGAACCAGTGTTTTCTCCTCTTTTTGGATCAACGCTGAGAATATTCCATCCATGCCAGGAGACTTAAATGGCTCGAAAGATCTCACAGCCCTCTCAACCCTGGCCCGAGTGAAAGCTTCCTTTGCAACCTTTATTGCGTCTTTTTTTAGATCCAGAAACCCATGATTGGATCTCTTGTGGATCTGAGACAGCAATTCCAGTGCCTTGGTCGCCGATGCTCGACTCAGGGATTGAATCAGGGAAGTGGATCTTTAACAATTCGCTCAGTGTATCGCTAGGCTCTACAGTGAGCGAACCATCCGTCTTTCGGAGGCTACCCACACCATTGGAGTGGTCTTTTGAAAGAGTTTTTGGAGTCTGGCCACTACGGGTGTATTCTCTATGCTTTCACACATTAGAATCCACGATTTCCGTTTGGCTGACCTTATTTCTTTGTTGTAGTTCGTAAGATTCTTTCTGTATAGGTTCCAAAATCCGGTTCGCTTGGCACGATTGAACTCCCCTACGCGCAGTTTTCCTAAGCTTCTCAAGAGTTTTATTCCACCGTGGAACGTCTCTACTCGAACTAGTTGATTTAGTTGGACAGCTCTCTTGGTAGGCATTAAGGATTTTGTTTTTAATGGATTTGGACGCATCTTCCAATTGTGTTATGGCCTTGATGTGACTTTCTATGATGTACTCTTCGGATCGTAGGATAGCTGAGTAGGATTCCCAATCAGTTTTCTTAGGATCTTTAAACGTTTTTCCATCGTTAGACCCCCTTCCCATTCGAAGATGATGTGTTTATGGTCTGACATTGATATTTCTTCAGAAACATGCCAGTTTTTATTTTATCAGAGATAGACCGACTACATAGAGTCAAGTCCAAAACTTCCTGACGAATGGAGTTTTCAAACGTGGGCTTGTCACCAACATTACAAAATGTCAATGTTCTTGGAAGAGAGAAACTGTAACAGGTACTCACCTCTGGTGTTTATATTGGTACTTCCCATACGGTGTGATGTGCATTTGCGTCGCACCCTATGACGAAGGGATGTTGTGTCGGTGGCTGTAGGCTATGAGCGCAGCTATTTCTGGAGGAGGGATTTCGTCCACGTCACCTGGGAAGTATGCCGAGACCACCAAGATCTCTCTCTACTCCCTCTGGCGGAAGGTACCTCCATCCTGACCGCTACGATGTCCCTTTATGAATTCTGAAATTGGAAAGTATTTACAGTTGTTATGTAATAAAATAGCCGCTCTAGGAGAAAGCTGGCTGTCATCATATACCAACTTACATGAGTGTTGTGGAATACCTTGTATTCTGGATTTATTGACCCATGGCTCTTGAATGAGGGCCACGGTTAAATTCTCTTTGGTGAACCTCCGACAGAGCACACCCGTGGCGCTCTCAGCATGGTGGAGGTTCACTTGCAGAACTTTAGTCGCCATTTCCGGGGTTCCCGCTTTTTCCGGACGACGACTGTCCGGCTTTGGATGTTGCGGATCATCAGGATGTCGTTTGGTATTACAGTCTGGGTTTTCTCCTTCCCTGTAGCAACCTGGCCCGCCAGTTTCGCCTCTGTGGTCAAACTGTCGCTTTTTGCACCCCTTTGCCCTGTTTAGATACCTTTGGTTTGGTACCACTAGAGCAGGGGGTCGCATGTAAGCTTCGAGCTTTTCCTTTAGAGGCGGACAGACTAGCCTTTATGGTGCTTTTGGGGTGAGATTTACTAACCTCGCCTGAACCGGAGGCTTCCTCAGATTTCTCTTGCGTCAGCCTTCCAGTCGGATTGGCGGTAGCGGCAGTCGGTTGATCTGTAATCTTCCTTAGTTGGATTTCACTCAAATCGGTAGTTGAGGTGTATTTGGACTTCTTCAACTTTTCCATCGACGCACCCTCTACTGTGAAGATCCATTCAACATGAATATCTTTCAGAATGGATCGTTTCACAATACGCCAATTAGTTGTTGTGATGTCATTTTGGCTTTCTATGAGAGCCTTTATTCGGTCGTCATCATAGCTGGAGCTTTGTGGGAAGAATGCTCGGATCATCTCTGGACGTGGAATCGCCACTTCGTCCATTGCCATCAGCTCTGCACCTTCCCAGGGTTTCATGGATGGGGATATTCTCTTTAACCACTCAGCAGTCTCTTGATCCTTACAGATTAGAACCATGTAACCGGACTTGTAGATGAGGTTGTTGAATTTGGGTTTTATTGGCTCGTTTCGCTGTTGAACTACTCTGAGCAGGAGTGTTTCTTGTAGAAGGTCTAGCTGGGCTGTAGTGAGTTGGACGGTGGGAAAGTCTTTGGGTATTATCCGACCTTCACGCTTTTGGCCATATCCTGTAGCTGATACCAGCTGTTTTCCTCATGGGTGGGTTTTGTTGTCCAGACACGTTTTTCTGAGGCGCGCGGTTTGAGGACTGTTGGGCGCGCTCTCTCGGATCCAGATGGTGCTTCACCCTTTTTGTTTGGGGTCCTCTGTGGCGGATTTGTTCAGGTCGTTTCTCGAGCGTTTTGAGGAAGTGGGCTCGCTCTCCTTATTCAGGATTATGGACAAGGCCTCATTCCGGTCTTTTCCCTTCTCCCGGAGAGTTCTAAGCTGCTTCCTCTGCGAGCGTGTGAGTGTGGGGATTTTCTTTCTCGGAGCACCCTTGGCTTCCGTAGAACCCTTGTTATCTTCGGATCCTTTGCTACTTGCTAAAGATTTTTGGGGGTTGATGATGATCCTTATACCATCATCTTCGTTATCTTCCATGTCCAACAGGTTGGAGTCGGTCGATGAGGGGGGTTGTAGATCTGGATCAGCTTTGTCGAAACATGTGCTGCTCCGGGAGATAGGCGTTGAGGGGCAGGATATTTCCATCTTCTCCTGCGAACTACAGAGTAGCTGGTCTTCGGTAAGGCCAAGCTGACTCAGAGTATTCTCCACTTCGCTCTCACACGACTGAGAGAGGCAGTCGTCACCTTGAGGGTTGTTTGTAAAATTTGTACTCATTTTTGGTTCCACGAGTAGCTAAGGGAATAAATGTCCGCTGCACCAGTGCCCCGTTGTAGTGCAGTAAGGGCTGCTTACTGGGGTGTTCGCCCTGGTGCACCAGTTAGCATGCTGGTTTATGTTGTTATACATCACGATTTTCCGTCTGGTGGCATCATTTCCATTGAGGTATTTGCGTCACGAAAGCATTTTGAAATCAATATTGACATCATACGGTTAGAGCAAATTTCATTTCTGGCTGTAATCCGTAAACATACTGGATATTAATTATTTTATTTCTACAGATCTCTATTGATTTAACTGATCTAATAAATATGGACTGACCTGAAACAGCTAAGTGAATAGCATGAGCATGAGCATGATTGACCGCCCACGGTTGCTCCTCCGTTATTGCCAGGTCAGCTGTAATTACACAGAGAACCAACAGATGAAGTTTGGGACTAACATCATCTTCAATGTGTAAGAACTGGTGACCCAAAAAATAAGCAATACCAGCGCCGGTCGTGTCCGAATGCAGGTCAATTAAGGAATAGGTAGGAAATTGTTAACGTGATACTCGCTTTAATAGAAGCCGACGAGTCATCTGCACTTCCACGAGAGATCACTGGGATGTTGGATATATGGGGTAGGGAGTGTGGCAGGGTTCGTTTTGGTAAACGGTATGCCGTGTATAGCGTGTAGTTTGATCGATGAAAACAATACTATTTTTTTAAAGGCCGCACAAAGCAGAACAAAATTTCGGTGATCGGCTGATCGTTCTGCTTACCGCACAAAGCAGAATAAAACTATGATGACCGGCCGATCGTTCTGCTTACTGAAGAAAACACGTCTGGACGCGATCTCAGATCTTTCTACGTCCAATACAAAACACGAACAAATCTGCACTGAACAAACAAAAATCTGATTTAAAACAAAAAAAAATCGAACGAACGTTAATTATTTTAACGTTAACGTTAATTATTTTAATTTAATTATCGACACAGCTGGATGTTAACTAAATTTTCACTTTCTGATTAACTTACTCACCCGCACAATGCAGAACGAAATTCCGGTGACCGGCCGATCGTTTTTAACTAAATTTCGACGACCGGCCGATCGCTCTGCTTACTGGAGAATCACCGAAACAAAAGCAATGAAAAGCGAGCAAAAAATCATAAGGCGATAAAATATACAATACAGTAATTACTAACAACAGCTCCGAAGTTTCGTGGAATCGTTGGCTTGATTACCGTCCACTGAACAAAACTTATTCAAGACATGAAATCTGCGTTAAAAAAATGATTATTACACCTAGGGGTAAAAGTGCCTCTCTTTCAATAGAGAAATAGCACCCTGGTCACAACACTCAAGATCATAGTCCGATTCTACCCATCCCCAACAGGAAACAATGTGAGGGGCGATTCAAATGTGACGTCCACTACTTTTTGGGATTTCTAGACCCCCTCCCCCCCTCTGTCACGCTTTTTTGTATACCTAGTACATGTACTGTCACAAAATCTTAGACCCCCTCCCCCCATAAAATCTGTGACATCATTTTTGAACGACCCCTGACAGGACTCCCCATCGAATCCAACCTGTCGCGATCAAATCAGTTACGAACAAATGCTAAAAAAAGAAGATTGATTTTTTACGCGTTTTTGCTTTTGTGTATGTGTGTAAGGAACGAATACAATTGAAAATTTTGAGATTAATTATTAAATAGAAAATGTATCAATAATGGTCACGTGTTACACAGACAACAAATTATTATAAAGATAAAAACTTATGAACATTGCTTAAAACTGTAACACACAACTTATAGGTTTTGTACGTGTTCGAACATTTCAAGATTTGGCACTATTCGATCTATCTGAATTAATGGCTTAGATATAGAGAGGGAAAGACGAGATTTCATTGCTAGATAGTAACTATTTTAGTTTTTCGAGGTGTAATCTACAGATTGAGCCACCCCACCCTGACAAAGACGGAGCTCTCCTTAGCCGTGCGGTAAAACGCGCGGCCACAAAGTAAGACCATGCTGAGGGTGGCTGGGTTCGACTCCCGGTGCCGGTCCAGGAAATTCTCGGATTGAAACCTGTCTCGACCTCCCTGGGCACAAAAGCATCATCGTGCCAGCCCCATGATATACGAATGCAAAAATGGTAACCTGGCCTAGAAACCTCGCAGCTAACAACTGTGCAAGTGCTTAATGAACACTAAGCTGCGAGGCATAGGGGGTTGTAATGCAAGAAGACCCTGACAAAGCCCAAAACGGAGAGGGCCGTACGATATACCTACATATATTCACTCGTAAGTGCTGAGTTCAATCAGAATATAACTATGAATAATACGCGTCCATTATACCACGTCCATATACAATAATACTATAAATACGCGTCCATTAGGATTGAGGATATATTGGCTTGATCTCACCATGTTCATGCATCTTCATATGTTCGTGGTAGACATCTGGAGTCGTGTCCGTCGTTGCTATTTGATTTTCACTTATTTTCACCATCCCGTTCCATCAGCAAAATATTTATTCAAAAACACATTTCACACGAAAATTTTCACTGAAAAATTTTGACACCTGACCTGAAACAGCTAAGTGAATATTGGATAAAGTGCAATAAAGATGCCACCGCCTAAGCCATCCGACCCTTGCCTACCCGTAATGCAAATTATCTTTCATCGGCAAAGATTCACCAGCGCCGACGCAGGACTCAGCCGCGATTCCTTGCACTTGACAAACAACTTTATGTTTAAAAAACATGTAAATCAGTTAAATTTTCGTGGTTATGTCCACTGAATAAAAGTGACATTGAACTTCAAATGGTCTGTAAAACTGCCAGAGGTGAAGTCCTTTTTCTGTGATTTTCTTAATGCTTCCTCAAATGATTTTGTCAGTTTGAATCAGGGATTGCAGAAATCGCTCTCAATAGATAACGAACAACGATAAAAGAGAGGCAAAAACCTCTTCGAATCATAACAAGCCATTAAAACAAAACTATCGCACTTGTATACAAGTTGCAAAAAAACTGATTCGGATAGGCGGCCCCCATCATTTTATATTGGGGCCATATTTTTTTTCGCACAGCTGTGTAAAACAAGTTGAAATGCATTATCAGAACCGGTGCTCCCCGCAATTGGGGCTTAATCAAACAAATTTATCAGGGGTTGTAGCCCCCCGAATCAGTTCATTATCGTAACAGCTACCGAAAAACGTCTCTCTCGGTATGCTACCTATGTATTACAGAGGTGATAAGTGACAGATTTTCTTATTCTCTTTTGGATTCAAACCCTGGTTTGAATGTTTTTATTTTAGCGGAAGTGGTATTTTTTTTCTCTAAACAGTGTTCCCATAAAGGAGAAATTTTGGATTCTCAATAAGACAATATACACAATCGTATTGCAATTAAGCTACGCGGATCCGATGTGTATGTCGTCGTTACATTTTCGTAGCTTGCTTGTCTTTTTTTTGCTGCAGTGTCCTACCAAGCTCCATATTCAGAACTTAGTTACAGATTTTGTCTCCGCTCTCCGTGAAGTGTAAACGACTTATTTTCATTTATGTGCACGAATTTTTGTTGATAACGGTTTTTCTGCCAGCATTGATGGAGCTCAGTATTCGAGATCGATTTTTAAGACCATCAGTTCTGAATTATGTAGGGGAACGGTTTGCCACTTCATCTCATAGCTCCTATCTCCATCCCATAAAAAGCAAAGCAATGGGAAGGAATTTGGTTTGTTTATTATTTTTGTGATTTTTTTCAGCAGTAAGCACGCATGTTGACAAAAAGAAGCGACGAATTTGGTCCCGTATTTCTTTGTTTAGCGATGAGATGGATATATGTACAGTCAGATGGAGATCGGAACAGTTCCCCTATAAATCATACACCCTCGGAAATAATTATGAAGCATTTGTTGATTTTCATACACAATGGTCATGTTTGAGCATCATAATCTCGATTTCTAGCGATTAGATTGAAGACATTTTTGGCATCCCAGGACATTGTTGGCATCCAACAATAACATTTTCTCAAAAATAACATTTCCCTGAAAATGACGTTTCCCCATAAATGATTTTTTTAGAAATAACATTTCCTCGAAAATAACACTTTCCCAAGAACAGTTTTTTTCTCGAACATTTTCAGAACATTTTCTCGAAAATGACATTTCCTCCGAACATTAAATTTCCACCGAAAATAACGTTTTGAAACAATTGAAATTTCCTAGAAAATATAATTTCCTTAAACATGAAAATTTATTGAAAATATCTTTCCTCCCGAAAAAACCTTACCTCAAACATACAATTTTTCTAAAAATAATAATGATTTAGGCTTCCGAGCCACTTGAAAGTAGGCTTCTTCGTCTCTTGAAAGGAGGCGTCCGAGCCTCTTGAAGCAGGATTTCTAGGCTTTTGAAAGTAGCCTTTTGAAAGAAGGCTTCAGAGCCGCTTGAGAGGAGACTTTCGAACCGCTTGAAAGGAGGCTACCGATCTTTTGAGAGAAGGCTTCAGAGCCTTTTGAAATAAGGCTTCCGAGCCTTTAAAAGGAGACTTCTGAGCCTCTTGAAAGGAGGCTTCCGAACCGAAACTTGAAAGTAGGCTTCTTCGTCTCTTGAAAGGAGGCTTCCGAGCCTCATGAAAGGAGCCTTCCGAGCCTCTTGAAAGGAGACTTTCGAGGCCCTTGAATGGAGGCTTTCAAGCCTCTTAAAAGGAGGCTTCCGAGCCTCTTGAATTAAGGCTTCCGAGCCTTTTGAATTTAGGCTTCCGAGCCTCTTGGAGGAGTCTTCCGAGCCTCTTAGAAGGAGGCTTCCGAGTCTCTTGAAAGAAGGCTTCTGAACCACTTGAAAGGAGGCTTCCGAGTCTTTTGAAAGAAGGCTTCCGAGCCTTTTGAAAGGAGGCTTCCAAGCCTCTTGAAAGGAGGTTTCCAAGCTTCTTAAAAGGACGCTTCCGAGCCTTTTGAAAGGAGGCTTCCGAGTCTCTTGAAGGAGTCTTCCAAGCCCCTTAAAAGGAGGCTTCCGAGCCTCTTGAAAAAAGGTTCTGAACCGCTTGGAAAAAGGGCTTCCGAGCCTCTTGAAAGAAGGCTTCCGAGCCTCTTGAAAGGAGGCTTCCGAACCACTTGGAGGTGTGCTTCTTCGTCTCTTGAAAGAAGGCTTCCGAGCCTCTTGAAAAGAGGCTTTCGAGCCTCTTGAAAGGAGGCTTCCGAGCCGCTTGCAAGGAAGCTTCCGAGCCTCTTGAAAGGAGTCTTCCAAGCATTTTGAAAGGAGGCTTCCGAGCCTCTTGAAACAAGGCATCCGAGCCACTTGAAAGGAGGCTTCCGAGCCTCTTGAAAGGAGTCTTCCAACATTTTGATAGGAAGCTTCCGAGCCTGTAGAAAGGGGGCTTTCGAGCCTCTTGGAACGAGGCTTCCGAGCCTCTTGAAAGAAGGCTTCCGAGCCTCTTTAAAGGAGGCTTCCGAGCCTCTTTAAAGGAGGTTTCCGAGCCTCTTGAAAGGAGGCTTCCGAGCCTTTTGAAAGGAGGCTTCCGAGCCTTTTGAAAGAAGGCTTCAGAGCCGCTTGAAAGGAGGCTACCGATCTTTTGAGAGAAGGCTTCAGAGCCTTTTGAAATAAGGCTTCCGAGCCTTTAAAAGGAGACTTCTGAGCCTCTTGAAAGGAGGCTTCCGAACCGAAACTTGAAAGTAGGCTTCTTCGTCTCTTGAAAGGAGGCTTCCGAGCCTCATGAAAGGAGCCTTCTGAGCCTCTTGAAAGGAGACTTTCGAGGCCCTTGAATGGAGGCTTCCAAGCCTCTTAAAAGGAGGCTTCCGAGCATTTTGAATTAAGGCTTCCGAGCCTTTTGAATTAAGGCTTCCGAGCCTCTTGGAGGAGTCTTCCGAGCCTCTTAGAAGGAGGCTTCCGAGTCTCTTGAAAGAAAGCTTCTGAACCACTTGAAAGGAGGCTTCCGAGTCTTGAAAGAAGGCTTCCGAGCCTTTTGAAAGGAGGCTTCCAAGCCTCTTGAAAGGAGGTTTCCAAGCTTCTTAAAAGGACGCTTCCGAGCCTTTTGAAAGGAGGCTTCCGAGTCTCTTGAAGGAGTCTTCCAAGCCCCTTAAAAGGAGGCTTCTGAGCCTCTTGAAAAAAGGTTCTGAACCGCTTGGAAAGAGGCTTCCGAGCCTCTTGAAAGAAGGCTTCCGAGCCTCTTGAAAGAAGGCTTCCGAGCCTCTTGAAAGGAGGCTTCCGAACCACTTAGAGGTGTGCTTCTTCGTCTCTTGAAAGAAGGCTTCCGAGCCTCCTGAAAGGATGCTTCGAAGCCTTTTGGAAGGAGGCTTCCGAGCCGCTTACAAGGAGGCTTCCGAGCCTCTTGAAAGGAGTCTTCCAAGCATTTTGAAAAGAGGCTTCCGAGCCTCTTGAAACAAAGCATCCGAGCCTCTTGAAACAAGGCATCCGAGCCGCTTCCAAGAAGGCTTCCGAGCCTCTTGAAAGGAGTCTTCCAACATTTTGATAGGAAGCTTCCGAGCCTGTAGAAAAGGGGCTTCCGAGCCTCTTGGAACGAGGCTTGAGGCCTCTTGAAAGAAGGCCTGAGCCTCTTTAAAGGGGCTTCCGAGGCCTCTTTAAAGGAGGCTTCCGAGCTTCTTGAAAGGAGGCTTCCGAGCCTCTTGAAAGGAGGCTTCCGAGCCTCTTGAAAGGAGGCTTCCGAGCCTCTTGAAAGAAGGCTTCCGAGCCTCTTGAAAGGAGGCTTCCGAGCCTCTTGAAAGGAGGCTTCCAAGCCTCTTGAAAGGAGGCTTCCGAGCCTCTTGAAAGGAGGCTTCCGAGCCTCTTGAAAGGAGGTTTCCGAGCCTCTTGAAAGGAGGCTTCCGAGGCTTTTGAAAGGAGACTTCCGTACCACTTGAAGCTAGGGTTCTTTGTCTCTTGAAAGGAGCCTTCCGAGCCTCCTGAAGGATGTTTCGAAGCCTTTTAAAAGGAGGCTTCCGAGCCTCTTAAAAAGAGGCTTCCGAGCCTCTTGAAAGGAGTCTTCCAATAATCATTTTGTAAGAAGGCTTCAGAGCCTTTTGAAAGGAAGCTTTCGAGCCTCTAGAAAGGGGGCTTCCGAGTCTCTTGAAATAAAGCTTCCGAGCCTCTTGAAAGAGGGCTTCCGAGCCTCTTGAAAGAGGGCTTCCGAGCCTCTTGAAAGGAGTCTTCCAAGCATTTTGAAAGAAGGCTTCAGAGCCTTTTGAAAGGAAGCTTCCGAGCCTCTAGAAAGGGGGCTTCTGAGCCTCTTGAAATAAAGCTTGAAAATGGGCTTCCGAGCCTTTTGAAAGGGGGTTTCCGAGCCTCTTGAAAGGATGCTTCCGAGCCTCTTGAAAGAAGGCTTCCGAGCCTCTTGAAAGGATGCTTCCGAGCCTCTTGAAAGGAGGCTTTCGAGCCTCTTGAAAGGAGGTTTCCGAGCCTCTTGAAAGAAGGCTTCCGAACCGCTTGAAAGGAGGCTTCCGAACCGCTTGAAAGGAGGCTTCCGAGCCTCTTGAAAGGAGGCTTCCGAGCCTTATGAAAGGAGGCTTCCGAGCCTCTTGAAAGAAAGCTTCCGAGCCTCTTGAAAGAAAGCTTCCGAGCCTCTTGAAAGAAAGCTTCCGAGCCTCTTGAAAGAAGGCTTCCGAGCCTCTTGAAAGGAGGCTTCCGAGCCTCTTGAAAGGAGGCTTCCGAGCCTCTTGAAAGGAGGCTTCCAAGCCTCATGAAAGGAGACTTCCGAACCATTTGAAGGTATAACGCATTGCAAGAAAAATTGGGAATCCTGGAAAATTCAAAGCGTCTCCAATGAATATTTTCCGGGTTTTTGATCAAAGGCAGCTAATGCAAAATTTGTGAGGTTTTGTTCATTGTTATACCTATGACATTTCTATATTCAATTCAATATGGAGAAAAACAAGGACGAAGGACTATGCCCGAGATGCTCTGCAATCCTTCCCTTAGTCGCTGCGTGTTGTGGAACTTGCCTAGGACGTGGTTTTAACAGAGAGCTAGCTTTTTCGATGAAAAGCTGTTTGTATCACCAGGGGGAGGACCTACCAGAACGATCGTTTTCCGTTCGAAGCGCACTGGTCCAAATCAGGGTGTTTGGATCGTGGGACTCTTAATAGGTCCGACACGATGGCCTCCCGGTGAGACAGAAAGGCTGTCCAGATTCAGTTAGCCGCCGATAAAACCAATCATTATGAACAAATTTGTTTAGGGCATGAAACTGTATGACATTCTTCTAAATTTGATATTTCTTTGATTAACTGGCTTGAGCACTGAGCCACTACATATTAGGCATCAGTTCTATACACTTCGAGTTAGTTGACACTGGCATGATAATGATCAGGAGGCTTCCGAGCCTCTTGAAAAAGGCTTCCGAACCGCTTGAAAGGAGGCTTCCGAACCTCTTGACAGGAGGCTTCCGAGCCTTTTGAAAGGAGGTTTCCGAGCCTCTTGAAAGGAGGCTTCCGAGCCTCTTGAAAGGAGGCTTCCGAGCCTCTTGAAAGGAGGCTTCCGAGCCTCTTGAAAGGAGGCTTCCGAGCGTCTTGAAAGGAGGCTTCCGAGCCTCTTGAAAGGAGGCTCCTGAGCCTCTTGAAAGGAGGCTTCTGAGCCTCTTGAAAGGAGGCTTCCTGAGCCTCTTGAAAGGAGGCTTCTGAGCCTCTTGAAAGGAGGCTTCTGAGCCTCTTGAAAGGAGGCTTGAGGCCTCTTGAAAGGAGGCTTCTGAGCCTCTTGAAAGGAGGCTTCTGAGCCTCTTGAAAGGAGGCCTGAGCCTCTTGAAAGGAGGCTGAGGCCTCTTGAAAGGAGGCTTGAGCCTCTTGAAAGGAGGCTTCTGAGCCTCTTGAAAGGAGGCTCTGAGGCCTCTTGAAAGGAGGCTCTGAGCCTCTTGAAAGGAGGCTTCTGAGCCTCTTGAAAGGAGGCTTCCGGAGCCTCTTGAAAGGAGGCTCTGAGCCTCGAAAGGAGGCTTCTGAGCCTCTTGAAGAAGGCTTCTGAGCCTCTTGAAAGGAGGCACGCGAGCCTCTTGAAAGGATGCTTCCGAGCCTCTTGAAAGGAGGCTGCCGAGCCTCTTGGAAGAAGGCTGCCGAGCCTCTTGAAAGGAGGCTTCCGAGCCTCTTGAAAGGAGGCTTCCGAGCAAGGATGTTATCGATCATTTAGTAATCTGCCTTCGATCATTTAGTAGTTTGTCAATAACTCATTCCAGAGGCTAAATTTCAAAATGTGTTGTATGATGGACTTCTAGTGCAAAGCTTAATCTACAACTCTGCCTAACAGCTCGTTGTTTGAATTTCACTAATAACGGAGCTAAAGCGCTAGTAGTAGTAGTAGTAACTTAGGCTGAATGATTGTATATTTTGTTATCATTTAGTATAAGTATAGCAACTAGCACCGTAACTCCTTTAGCAGTGGAATTGAGACATCGACCTGTTCCGACAGTTGTAGAAAACCTTCGCACTAAAAGTCCACCATACAACATTTGAAATTTCTGAATGAGTTATTGACAAAGTACTAAATGATCGAAGGTAGATTACTAAATGATCGATAACATCTCCTCTGAGCTCTTGGAGCTCTCTTGAAAGGAGGCTTCGAGCCTCTTGAAAGGAGGCTTCCGAGGCCTCTTGAAAGGAGGCTGAGGCCTGAGCTTGAAAGGAGGCTTCTGAGCCTCTTGAAAGGAGGCTGAGGCCTCTTGAAGGAGGCTTGAGCCTCTTGAAAGGAGGCTTCGAGGCCTCTTGAAAGGAGGCTTCTGAGCCTCTTGAAAGGAGGCTTCCAGGCCTCTTGAAAGGAGGCTTCCGAGGCCTCTTGAAAGGAGGCTGGAGCCTCTTGAAGGAGGCTTCCGAGCCTCTTGAAGGAGGCTTCCAGGCCTCTTGAAAGGAGGCTTCTGAGCCTCTTGAAAGGGAGGCTCTGAGGCCTTCTTGAAAGGAGGCCTGAGCCTCTTGAAAGGAGGCTTTGAGCCTCTTGAAAGGAGGCTTCCTGAGCCTCTTGAAAGGGCTTCCGAGCCTCTTGAAAGGAGGCTTCTGAGGCCTCTTGAAAGGAGGCTTCCTGAGCCTCTTGAAAGGAGGCTTGGAGCCTCTTGAAAGGAGGCTTCGAGGCCTCTTGAAAGGAGGCCTGAGGCCTCTTGAAAGGAGGCTTGAGCCTCTTGAAGGAGGCTTTGAGCCTCTTGAAAGGAGGCTTGAGGCCTCTTGAAAGGAGGCTTGAGCCTCTTGAAAGGAGGCTTGAGGCCTCTTGAAAGGAGGCTTGAGCCTCTTGAAAGGAGGCTTCCGGGCCTCTTGAAGGAGGCTTCTGAGCCTCTTGAAAGGAGGCTGAGCCTCTTGAAAGGAGGCCTGGAGCCTCTTGAAAGGAGGCCTGAGCCTCTTGAAAGGAGGCTCTGGAGCCTCTTGAAAGGAGGCTTCTGAGCCTCTTGAAAGGAGGCCTCCGAGGCCCTCTTGAAAGGAGGCTCTGAGGCCTCTTGAAAGGAGGCTCTGAGCCTCTTGAAAGGAGGCTCTGAGCCTCTTGAAAGGAGGCTTCTGAGCCTCTTGAAGGAGGCTGAGCTCTTGAAAGGAGGCCTGAGCCTCTTGAAAGGAGGCTTCTGAGCCTCTTGAAGGAGGCCTGAGCCTCTTGAAAGGAGGCTTCCTGGGCCTCTTGAAAGGAGGGCTTCCTGAGGCCTCTTGAAAGGAGGCTTCCTGAGCCTCTTGAAAGGAGGCTTCCTGAGCCTCTTGAAAGGAGGCTCTGAGCCTCTTGAAAGGAGGCTGAGCCTCTTGAAAGGAGGCCCTGAGGCCTCTTGAAGGAGGCTCTTGAGGCCTCTTGAAGGAGGCTTCCAGGCCTCTTGAAAGGAGGCTCTGAGCCTCTTGAAAGGGAGGCTTCTGAGCCTCTTGAAAGGAGGCCTGAGCCTCTTGAAGGAGGCTTGAGCCTCTTGAAAGGAGGCTCGAGCTCTTGAAGGAGGCTGAGGCCTCTTGAAAGGAGGCCTGAGGCCTCTTGAAAGGAGGCTTCCGAGCCTCTTGAAAGGAGGCTCTGAGCCTCTTGAAAGGAGGCTTCCGGGCCTCTTGAAAGGAGGCACTGGAGCCTCTTGAAAGGAGGCTCTGGGCCTCTTGAAGGGAGGCCTGAGCCTCTTGAAAGGAGGCTCTGAGCCTCTTGAAAGGAGGCTTCCTGAGCCTCTGAAAGGAGGCTCTGAGGCCTCTTGAAAGGAGGCCTGAGCCTCTTGAAAGGAGGCCTGAGCCTCTTGAAAGGAGGCCTGAGCCTCTTGAAAGGAGGCCTGAGCCTCTTGAAAGGAGGCTTGAGCCTCTTGAAGGAGGCTGGGCCTCAGAGGAGCTGAGGCCTCTTGAAGGGCTTCCGGGCCTCTTGAAAGGGGCCTGGGCCTCTTGAAAGGGCCTTCGGGGCCTCTTGAAGGAGCCTTCGAGGCCTCTTGAAAGGGAGCTCTTGAAGGGCTGGGCCTCTTGAAAGGGAGGCCTGTTTCTTGAAAGGAGGCTCTGAGCCTCTTGAAGGAGGCTTCCGGGCCTCTTGAAGGGAGGGCTTCCAGGCCTCTTGAAAGGAGGCTTCTGAGCCTCTTGAAAGGAGGCTCTGAGCCTCTTGAAAGGAGGCTTCTGAGCCTCTTGAAAGGAGGCTTCCGAGGCCTCTTGAAAGGAGGCTTCTGAGCCTCTTGAAGGAGCCTCTTGAAGGCTGGGCCTCTTGAAGGAGGCTTGAGCCTCTTGAAAGGAGGCTTCCTGAGCCTCTTGAAAGGAGGCTTCTGAGCCTCTTGAAGGAGGCTTCCTGAGCCTCTTGAAAGGAGGCTTCCGAGCCTCTTGAAGGAGGCCTGAGCCTCTTGAAAGGAGGCTTCTGAGCCTCTTGAAAGGAGGCTTCGGGCCTCTTGAAAGGAGGCTTCCTGAGGCCTCTTGAAGGGAGGCTTGAGGCCTCTTGAAAGGAGGCTCTGGAGCCTCTTGAAAGGGGAGGCTCTGAGCCTCTTGAAAGGAGGCTCTGAGCCTCTTGAAAGGAGGCTGGGCCTGCCTCTTGAAAGGAGGCTTCCGAGCCTCTTGAAGGAGGCTTGAGCCTCTTGAAAGGAGGCTTCTGAGCCTCTTGAAAGGAGGCTCTGAGGCCTCTTGAAGGAGGCTTGAGCCTCTTGAAAGGAGGCCTTGAGCTCTTGAAAGGAGGCCTGAGCCTCTTGAAAGGAGGCTGCTGAGGCCTCTTGAAAGAGGCTCTGAGCCTCTTGAAAGGAGGCCTCCTCTTGAAAGGAGGCTTCTGAGCCTCTTGAAAGGAGGCTCTGAGCTCTTGAAAGGAGGCTTCCTGAGCCTCTTGAAAGGAGGCTTCTGAGGCCTCTTGAAAGGAGGCTTCCGAGCCTCTTGAAAGGAGGCTCTGAGCCTCTTGAAGGAGGCTTCCGAGGCCTCTTGAAAGGAGGCTTCCTGAGCCTCTTGAAAGGAGGCTTGAGCCTCTTGAAAGGAGGCTCTGAGCTCTCTTGAAAGGAGGCCTGGCCTCTTGAAAGGAGGCTTCTGGAGCCTCTTGAAAGGAGGCTTCTGAGCCTCTTGAAAGGAGGCCCAGGCTCTCTTGAAAGGAGGCTTGAGCTCTTGAAAGGAGGCTTGAGGCCTCTTGAAAGGAGGCCTGAGCCTCTTGAAAGGAGGCCTGAGCCTCTTGAAAGGAGGCTTGAGCCTCTTGAAGGAGGCCTGAGCCTCTTGAAAGGAGGCTCTGAGCCTCTTGAAAGGGAGGCTGGAGCCTCTTGAAAGGAGGCTTCTGAGCCTCTTGAAAGGAGGCTTCCTGAGGCCTCTTGAAGGAGGCTTCTGAGCCTCTTGAAAGGAGGCTGAGCCTCTTGAAAGGAGGCTTGAGCCTCTTGAAAGGAGGAGGCCTGAGCCTCTTGAAAGGAGGCTCTGAGCCTCTTGAAAGGAGGCTGAGGCCTCTTGAAAGGAGGCTTCTGAGCCTCTTGAAAGGAGGCTTCCTGAGCTCTTGAAAGGAGGCTCTGAGCCTCTTGAAGGAGGCTTCCGGGAGGCCTCTTGAAAGGAGGCTCTGAGCCTCTTGAAAGGAGGCCTGCTCTTGGAAAGGAGGCTTCTGAGCCTCTTGAAAGGAGGCCTGGAGCTCTTGAAAGGAGGCCTGAGCCTCTTGAAAAGGAGGCTTGAGCCTCTTGAAAGGAGGCTTGAGGCCTCTTGAGGAGGCCTGGGCCTCTTGAAAGGAGGCTCTGAGCCTCTTGAAAGGAGGCTGAGGCCTCTTGAAAGGAGGCTTCCGGGCCTCTTGAAAGGAGGCTTTGAGGCCTCTTGAAAGGAGGCTTCCAGGCCTCTTGAAAGGAGGCTTCTGAGCCTCTTGAAGGAGGCTGGAGCCTCTTGAAAGGAGGCTTCCTGAGCCTCTTGAAAGGAGGCTTCTGGGCCTCTTGAAAGGAGGCTTCTGAGCCTCTTGAAAGGAGGCTTCCGAGCCTCTTGAAAGGAGGCTTGGAGCCTCTTGAAAGGAGGCTTCTGAGCCTCTTGAAGAGGAGGCTTCCAGCCTCTTGAAAGGAGGCTTCTGAGCCTCTTGAAAGGAGGCTTCTGGGGCCTCTTGAAAGGAGGCCTGAGCCTCTTGAAAGGAGGCTTCTGAGCCCTCTTGAAAGGAGGCTTCCTGAGCCTCTTGAAAGGAGGCTCTGAGCCTCTTGAAAGGAGGCTTCTGAGCCTCTTGAAGGAGGCTCTGAGCCTCTTGAAGGAGGCCTGAGCCTCTTGAAAGGAGGCTCTGAGCCTCTTGAAGGAGGCTTCCAGGCCTCTTGAAAGGAGGCTTCTGGGCCTCTTGAAGGAGGCTGAGCCTCTTGAAAGGAGGCCTGAGCCTCTTGAAAGGAGGCTTCCTGAGCCTCTTGAAAGGAGGCTCTGAGCCTCTTGAAAGGAGGCTTCCGAGCCTCTTGAAAGGAGGCTTCCAGGCCTCTTGAAGGAGGCTCTGAGCCTCTTGAAAGGAGGCTCTGAGGCCTCTTGAAAGGAGGCTTCCAGGCCTCTTGAAAGGAGGCTCTGAGGCCTCTTGAAGGAGGCTTCTGAGCCTCTTGAAAGGGAGGCCTGAGCCTCTTGAAAGGAGGCTTCCGAGCCTCTTGAAAGGAGGCTACTGAGCCTCTTGAAGGAGGCTTCCAGGCCTCTTGAAAGGAGGCTTCTGAGCCTCTTGAAAGGAGGCTTCCTGAGCCTCTTGAAAGGAGGCTCTGAGCTCCTCTTGAAAGGGAGGCTTCCAGAGCCTCTTGAAGGAGGCCTGAGCCTCTTGAAAGGAGGCTTCCGAGCCTCTTGAAGGAGGCCTGAGGCCTCTTGAAGGAGGCTTGAGCCTCTTGAAGGGAGGTCTGAGCCTCTTGAAAGGAGGCCTGAGCCTCTTGAAAGGAGGCTTCTGGGCCTCTTGAAAGGAGGCTTCCGAGCCTCTTGAAAGGAGGCTTCTGAGCCTCTTGAAGGGAGGCTCTGAGCCTCTTGAAAGAAGGCTTCCGAGCCTCTTGAAAGGAGGCTTCCGAGCCTCTTGAAAGGAGACTTCCGAGCCTCTTGAAAGGAGGCTTCCGAGCCTCTTGAAATGAGGCTTCCGAGCCTCTTGAAAGGAGGCTTCCGAGCCTCTTTAAAGGAAGCTTCTAAGCCTCTTTAAAGGAAGCTTCCAAGCCTCTTGAAAGGATGCTTCCAAGCCTCTTGAAAGGAGGCTTCCGAGCCTCTTGAAATGAGGCTTCCAAGCCTCTTGAAAGGAGGCTTCCGAGCCTCTTGAAAGGAGGCTTCCGAGCCTCTTGAAAGGAGGCTTCCGAGCCTCTTGAAAGGAGGCATCCGAGCCTCTTGAAAGGAGGCTTCCGAGCCTCTTGAAAGGAGGCTTCCAAGCCTCTTGAAAAGAGGCTTCCGAGCCTCTTGAAAGGAGGCTTCCAAGCCTCTTGAAAGGAGGCTTCCAAGCCTCTTGAAAGGAGGCTTCCGAGCCTCTTGAAAGGCGGCTTCGAATTTTCATTGAAAGTGTATAGAAATGTTAGTATCGTCGTCGAAAATTGGTTGCAAGTATGTTGCGACGGTTAGAAAACATGGGAAAAGTGCAAAACTTTATCTAGGTTAAAAATAATAAATTGATACCACCGTGGCAGAAAAATCAAATTACTTTGGTGTTTGGTATATGAAGGAGCTCATTAAGAATCCTAGTCATCACTAATTAAATAAAGCAAAAAAACATGTTAAATAATTGAAAACGAGGGCTCGACATTTATTTGACGTTTTTCGGAGCGGCACCCTGTGAATTTCAAATCCCCAAAACCTTGTGAAGGAAAATTTCTTTAAACATCACTTATATTCCATAAAATCTGCAAAACTCGAAATTAGAAGA
Organism: Armigeres subalbatus; assembly: GCF_024139115.2. Classification (NCBI taxonomy): domain Eukaryota; kingdom Metazoa; phylum Arthropoda; class Insecta; order Diptera; family Culicidae; genus Armigeres; species Armigeres subalbatus. Next base: position 63,859 of record NW_026943103.1, read on the forward strand.
AAGTAGATAAGATAATGAACTATACTTAGCCAACTTGTAGAAAAATTAAAAAAAGTTCGAAATATTTAAAAAAAACTATGTGTGCTTATAATTTCTGGAACAGTCTATAAGTTACAAAGGACGTTCGTCGGCCTTCGCAACTTAGTCGCTACTTAATGAGCCCGAAAATCCCTAACCGACCGGATGGTCAAAGCACTCACAATCTATTTTTTATTCATCCCCATGCAGCGAAAGCAGTCCTAGCTTTCTTGATCCAGTTGCCAGGGCCATTTGGCCGAAATTTATTTCCTTCTTAAGTGTGAGACAAGAGTAGTAAGAAGTAATATTTTTTTAACTTTATTTATATACGAGAAGTGGGAAATGAGATGTTCAAAAAAAGTAAAACGAGAGTTGCGAAAAGAGAGAAGCGAGAAATGAATTAAATGAATTTGGATAAAATTTCCTTTCCCATGACAATCGTGGAGATGCAGAGATGTTGTCGGTCTCTAGAAACAATCCTAACAAACTAACAATCTCAAGTCTTCCTTCTAATTTTCTAATTTTCATCTCTCACTTCTCATTTATCACTTCCGACCTGACAATTCTAATTTCTTAAGTGAAGTGAAAAATGTCTCATTCCTCACTTCTCACTCCATATTTAGCATTCATCACTATTCATTACTTTTAAGTGAAAAAAATCACTGTTCGGCCAAGCGGCAAGTGTCCAGATGACGTTCAGCCAAACGGCCCGCCACCCTTGATTCGGCTCCTAGATCGATCGACCTGAGTTCTTCCGTCCGTTCTTATCGACGAAAGTTTAAGACCTTCTTCACTGCTTGCCCAGGTTGTCGGGTATCGTAAAGTGGGTTGAGATTTTAATACAGTTCTATATTAGAACCTTGCAGGATCTATATATTTCAAGATTTAATAAAGAATTATACGATTATTTTTTGCAGATAAAAGCCTCCTGCTCGCTTGCGTCTCATAGATGAATTTCAATAATTGAGGGGAACCATTCGTCGTTCGTCTGGCAAAATTTGAACGATGGTGGTTTTGACACATTGCCAAAATGTCGTACAATAGCTTGGTAAAATGGTACTCAAAAGAGATCCGATGGGTACAAGAAAAGAAGACGAAGTGAGCAGCGACGTGTACGGTAGATCGATCATTTGGAAGCAGAATTGTGGACTTTCCGTTGGCTGCGTGTTTGGCAATTCGCTGCTATGAACCAAACAGAATGTAGACAAGTTTTGTGCAATTCACTATGGGTCGGCTTTTCGGTTCAATATGTTTCGCTTTCGTGTTAGTATTATCTATTTACTGTACCCATATAAATCATTATCCATTATACTTGATTAGATATCGTTCTATTTGCGCGTCAGCGAAAAATTTCCTTCGACTCCTATCGATATGCTTCAATCTATCTATTATGCAGTGCAGCCAAATAGCATTGGCTAGTCACCACAGTCAAAGGTCGAATACCCCCGCAGATGCATACTTATTTACAGTGACAGTGGTGGTACATTATGTGTCTTCTGTCTGATGCCTGTCAGGCAGCTGGTCGCAACACTGCCGTTCGATGAACAATTGCGTATGATTCACCGAGAGCACTGCCATTATGACCGCCGTTGTTGCCTGTCGAAGCAATTTCGCTCTTATCGCCTTGTGCAGAGCCCGCCGCAAGTCTACACCGAGTGGGGAGTTTGGCTACATTTTCTATTTTTGCATCGTTTGTTATAAACCATCTTCGCGTCACCAGCGCCAGCATCTACTTCAAAGGAATGCTCGAGCAATTGCTCGGAGTTGATTGGACCCACCAATTCGGCTCAACTCGTTTATAATAATTGTTTTACACTTGAGTTGTTCAGGGTACTGACCTTCGAAATTTTGGGTTACATGCTTGTTGCTTATGCAGCTGAAACATCAGCAGCAGGTGTTTCTTTAAATTAGGTCTTGCTCCCTTTTCGTCGGCTGCATTTAATTAGATCAAAAGAATAATAATATCCCAAAATAGAAATGAAAATAATGAGAGTATGGATCTTTGGCCTCGATGCAACATTTAAAACTAAGCTCATGCAGATTTTATGGATTTATCAACATATACCTAATTAGTAATTTAATTACCCATAATGCTTGAATAGCTGCATCATAAACGTTCATATTGTTACGATACACTATTAGTGAAAGTTTGTTCCTTCGAATCGTTTTTGATCCCCTCTTAAAACCCCTGCCGTGAATAATTATTATGAATATCAAATATTTACGATTTTTCACGTCACTTGATTCTTTGTAGAGATTGAAACTTCAACATCTTATGATAATCCAATGAATTAAATACTAAGGTAGTCATGATCATCAAACAATCTATCTAAATTCCATAACTGAAAAAGACTATTTTGATCCAAGTTGTTACAAAATTTAACCAACGAAACTAGTTTCCAGTTCTGTTATTAGGATTTTCTTTTTTTTACGATTTCATTTCGTTCGTAGGATGCGACTTGCACTGTCCTACATAAAACGGCCCCAACAAATGCACGCCTCATTCAACGCTTTCTTATCGCCGCCGAATCATGCTACACTTGTTTATCTAGACTGGGCTTTTTCACCAGCCTCTGTGTGTGTGTGTGTTTCGTTTGATTAAGTTGACTCGTGCTGTATGTTTACGACTGTACTCAATGGTGGATGCAATAATCGAGGTAGGGTTGTGTAAATTAAAACAGGAAAATTGATAAGAGTTTTTTCTCTCTTCGAAGTTTGCTTGCTGTACCGGGTGATGGTACTTTTAGGAATGTTCGTTTGCTAGTGAACGAACAGTATGTAGGCTGCGGGTGTGGTTCACAATGATTCACTACATATTCATAAAAACAAACTTTTTTTTTTGTTTCTCCGAAGCGCAGTGGATTTCAGTTAAGTCACGTATGTGTTGCTGCTGAAATCCGTTGCGCTACTGACATTGATTAGATAAATATTTCGGTTTTCAGATTTTCCGCTAAAGACGCAGTTTATTACGATTAAAGCTTTATACAGTCTGCACACTACTCGCATATCGCACGGCAACTAATTGCATCCATCCACTGCATCGATTGCTTCATTGATGGACGTATCGACACAAGAATGTCACACCGTCCGGCTATCCAGGGCGCACCTCATCACGTTTGCGCACTCATTAAAATACGATCCATGCACATGGAGTTAGTTCGTCTGTTTTTCGCCTAGTTGCATTTTTGCTCGTAATCCTATCCTCCGGTCTTAGCCGGCTATGTGGCGTCGTCGTTGCCTTTGCTAACGTTACCCTCGCGAATGCGGTTCTCGTAATCGAATTATGTAAATTGTATATTTTTAAGGCTCTCCAGGCAACCATGGTATCGGTTCTATAGCTGTTCGTTGGCAATGGGCCACTAGCAATACACGGCAGAGCTAGTGGCAAAAATAATTGTTATTAAAAACTGAAAAAAATGTTTGGGTTTAATGTTGTATTGTCAATTTTTACTAAAATATTGTACGTTTCATCCGACTTTATCTTATTTAACAATTAGTCCATGATTGAAATTGTATATTTTAATGTCTTAAGATTATTCAGTTATGGTATAACTGAGAGTGACATTTTTGCCTTCATATGTACAAAAATATTGTTCATGTACATATGACTCAAACCTTGGCGTAATAGCAGCCATTAAACATATTTATCCTTACTGATCTCTAAGAATAGTAATTCTTACCAAAATGATGCTACTAACAGGCCTAATCATTTTTCCCGAAAAAAGTCATTATTCCCGAAATGAATCTAGTATCGCAATAATATTGTTGGGGCCATTCTTAGTCTAACGGTAGGATTATTGCCCTGGGCATTAAAATATTGGCTTCATGGTCGTGCGGTTAGCAACGTCAATCGTCTAAATACATGTGCTATGGAGTGTTCCCGTAATACGGTAGATCACTTTGACGTAGTGTGTTGCGGTGTAAGATCTACCAAACAGAGCCCTAGCTTAATCCATTTTCCTAGCTAGGGCAATAAGTTGTGGTAATTAAGGATTCATCGTTTTTAGTCCCCGCTACCAACAGCAGTCTCAGAAATGAAACATAATTAATGTTACCTTGCAGACAGTTGAAAAACTCGAATTCCTCTAGTTTGAGGCTAAACTGTATGCAGCGGAAACAACTTTTCAAACAATTAGTTAAAAAAACCTCGGTACCAATCCCTAGGCTGAACTGACTGCTGGAAAAATCGAGTTAGGGGTTTAAATACGTACTAACTCTTCTTGAACTGGTGATAGTGAGAGGAACACACGGAAGTTCTTATTACTGAACAAATTCTCTTGCTTGAAATGGTCTTGTAGACAGAGCTAAATCCCGGGTTTAAAGAGTTTTACTGGTGATATTCTAGAAGCAAGACAAGGATGTGGCTAGGGCTCCGATGCATGGCCAAAAACAGTATTACTGTTCTGTTATCTCAAGACAGAATTGATTTCCTATTGATAAAGGGCGCGCCTTCAATGGAATTGCTCTCTGTGAAGGGTCTAAATAGCGGGACCTGGTCATGGTGCTCTTGAGAAAGCAGAACAACAACTGTATCGAAACCGATACTACATTGCTTATCAATAGTAATGGAGTAATTCGACATGCACTTAAACACTAAGGATACGGGTAACGCTACAATAGATCTAATAACTGGTCGCAGTGGCACACCCGAACAGGAAAAAAAAATGGAGTGTGGGTTCGACTCCCGCTCCGGTAATTAGGAAACTATTCGTGATCGAAAAATTCTCCATTGGTCCCCTGATTGTTATATGTCCTGTCCATTGTATCATGCTAGGTGTTCAGTGTTCAGTCTGTACTGGTCGAAGACGGCGTTCCTGTCTTTTTTAATATCATCGTCAGAAAATTATGAAGCTCTTGTAGTGGAATGTCTTCACCTGTCATAGGACGAGTTTAGTACTATTCCATTTAATTCCACCACGTTCATACATACAAATACGTCAACCTTAACTGTAAGGTCGTCTTCAGTGTCTCATTCTTGACTCGATTGTCTAGTACTAAACTGCCCATGATCGCATATTTGTAACACTCGGATTTTTATTCATTTTGTTAAAAAAGCCTGTGAATAGTTCAGAAAAGCTCAATTATGTTTGAAACTCGTCCTATGACAGGTGAATATCATCATGTTAGCCTCATGATGTACGAATGCAAAAAAGGTTACTTGACTTAGAAACCCCACAGTTTCTAACAGTAACTAAGGAAGTGCTTATGGAACACTAAGCTACGAGGCGACTTACGAAAAAATATACAGTGATGTAAATCGCGTGTCGTATAATGAACGATTCTGTGGGCCATGGGTTGAGAGGGATGTTACTCGTACTTGATTTGTATCATGCATAAGATTTAAAAATTTGATTATTTCTCAATATAGTGCAAAGTCAGCTATTGCTTTCTTAAGGATAATCACAAACCAATTTAAAATGGCTGCCACAATGACCATCCTAGCCCGTCCACTTGTTCCCTCGGCTACTGTGAAGCTGGAAGGAAACTGGATGATTAGAACGTAATGATTCACGTCAATGTTCGAATCTCCGAAGGCCGTCTCATCTTTATTATCAGAATAATACCGTCCGTCAATCAGCTCGAGGTCTATCTGGGGGCAAGTGTCGCCTATCATGTGTTGCCAGATTTATTTGTGAATATTCTTATGTGCGAACTAGTTAATGAGCGTTTTATAGATTGTCAGTTTGGTACGGCGGCGAACTCTATTCGATCGGAGCGTCTTGCGGAGTACAAAGTACGTACGATTTCCAGCCACTATGCGTCTCCGAATTTCTCTGCTGGTGTCATTTTCGGCAGTCACCAGTGAGCCCAAGTACACAAATTCTTCTACCACCTCAATTTCGTCACCATCGATGCAACATCGCGGTGGGTGGCTCACATTGTCTTCTCTTGAACCTCTTCCTATCATGTACTTCGTCTTCGACGTGTTGATGACTAGTCCGATCCGCTCAGCTTCCCTCTTCAGTCTGATGTAGACTTCCTTCATCTTCTCAAAGTTACGTGCCATAATATCTATGTCGTCGGCGAAGCCAAATAGCTGGACGGACTTATTGAAAATCGTACCACTCGTGTTAATCCCTGCTCTTCGTATTACCCCTTCCAAAGCGATGTTGAATAGCAGACACGAAAGACCATCACCTTGCCGTAACCCTCTGCGGGTTTCGAAGGGACTCGAGAATGCCCCTGAAACTCGAACTACGCACATCACCCGATCCATCGTCGCTTTGATCAACCGTGTCAGTTTATCCGGAAAACCGTGTTCGTGCATTAGCTGCCAATGCTGGTCCTGATCGATTGTATCATATGCGGCTTTGAAGTCGATGAATAGATGATGTGTGGGCACGTTGTATTCGCGGCATTTCTGCAGTACTTGGCGAATGGCGAACACCTGGTCCGTGGTGGAGCGTTCGTCCGGTACTGCACCACGAACTCCCTTGCAATTGGTGCTAGTCGACGGCATACAATTTGGGAGAGTACCTTGTAGGCGGCGTTCAGCAATGTGATTGCGCGGTACTTGCTACAATCCAGCTTATCGCTCTTTTTGTAGATGGGACGCACGACACCTTCCATCCACTCCTGCAGCAAAACTTCCTCCTCCCAAATCTTGGTAATGACCCAGTGCAGCGTTCTAGACAGTGCCTCACCGCCATGTTTAAACCGCTCTCCTGGTAGTTGGTCAACCCCAGTGGCTTTGTTGTTCTTCAGTCGGCCAATCTCCTTCTGGATTTCCTGGAGATCCGGAGCTGGTAAAATTATGTTCTGCGCGCGTTCTCCCAGGTCCGTCACCATACCGCCATCCACATCGCCATTCAGGTGTTCTTCGTGGTGCTGCCGCCACCTTTGGATCACCTCACGCTCGTTCGTAAGGCACGTGGCTCTTACGTGAACGGTTTAACTCATAGAACTTTCGTGTGTTATTAACGCGTTACAGTTGCTCCGTCTCTTCACGAACTCGATCTTCCTGCTGGCGCTTTTTCCTCCGGAAAATCGAGTTTTGTCTGTTCCGCGCCCGTTTATATCGTGCCTCGTTCGCCCTTGTGCGGTGTTGCAGCAATCTCGCCCATGCTGTATTCTTCTCTTCTACTAACTGCTCTCATTCGCCGTCTTACCAGTCGTTTCTCTGATCCGAGGGCACCGTGCCAAGTGCAGTGGTTGCGGTGCTACCAATGGCGGATCGAATATCTCTCCAGCCATCTTCAAGAGACGCTGCGCCTAGCTGCTCTTCCGTTGGGAGTGCCACTTCCAGCTGCTGCGCGTATTGTTGGGCTAGTCTACCGTCTTGTAGCCGCCCAATGTTAAGCTGCGGCGTCCGACTTCGACGCGTGTTGCGTGTCGTCGAGAGTTTTGAGCGCAGGCATACCGCAACGAAGTAGTGGTCGGATTCAATATTCGCACTGCGGTAAGTGCGGACGGTCGTGATGTCGTAGAAGAATTTACCGTCGATTAGAACGTGGTCGATTTGGTTTTCCGTTTCTTGGTTAGGTGATCTCTATGTGGCCTTGTGGATATTTTTGCGGGAAAAGAAGGTGCTTCGGACTACCATTCCGCGGGAGGCTGCGAAGTTTATGCATCGTTGGCCGTTGTCATTCAATACGGTGTGCAGACTATCCGGTCCGATGACCGGTCTATACATTTTTCCTCTCTTCCTACCTTCCTTCCTGTCTCCCTTCGTGTGGGCAGTGCACGTTGATGATGCTATAGTTGAAGAAACGGTCTTTAATCCTCAGCTTGTACATCCTTTCGCTAATTGGATACCATCCAATCACGCGTTGGCGCATCTTACCCAGCACTATGAAGCCGGTTCCCAGCTCGTTGGTGGTGCCACAGCTTTGGTAGAAGGTAGCCGCTCGATGCCCGCTTTTCCACACTTTCTGTCCTGTCCAGCAGATTTCGTGCAACGCTACGACGTAGAAGTTGCGGGGATGTTATTCATCGTAGATTATCCTGTCGCAACCTGCGAAGCCTAGCGTCATGCAGTTCCATGATCCAAACTTCCAGTCGTGATCCTTTATTCGTAGCCTAGGTCTTTGCCGATTATGTCAAGTCGCATTATCTCTCATATTGTTCGTAATTATTGGTTTTCCAGGCTGCTTATTATGCCTGCGCAAACCTCCTGCCTTGTCGGAGGGCCGTCGTGTCAGGGTTGTTCAGCGTCCCACCAAACACCAGGACTTGGGCTTGTGCGCTTTGAGCGGCACACGGTCGCTTTAGTGAAACCTACTTGCGGATACATGCAGCTTTTATAGGAATTTAATAGGGCTCACTGTCAAACCCCATCACATCCTAGGCCAGCCCCACAACTCGCAGATGGCCTGGGGATGGATGTAGAATTTACTCATCTTCGGTTTGAATTCTAACTAAATTTATGTTAATTTCACTCAACTTTGGGAAACATTATAACCCAATGTTGCAATACCCCTGACTCCTGTTTTGTTAATAATTTTCTGACAACAAAGGAAAGAGGAAGTGAGATGCAAGAAATTTAAAAAGTCTATTTGTTTTTTTTAACAGGGCATGAAGTCAAAAACTCCATGTTCTGCTCTGTCACCGCCACTATAGCAGGTAAGAAAATCACTACTCTGTTTAACACATTTTTTTGCAATTCCTGATCATAATACCTGGTTTACGTGTTTGAGTGATAAAACGACCTACTTTTCCATACCAGTAAAATGGGTGCTTTAATGATCATCAAGCAACTCAAATGGGTTGCATGAAATCCCTTATAACACTCATTTGGGTGCTACAATTTCATTTTCATTTTATTTCTAATAACTTCATCTGCGTATGCTTAATGAAGCCTTAAGATGAGGAAAAGCCATTTTGAGTAGACCATCAACATATGTCTTGCTCAAACAGGCGTAAAAACCTCATTTCTTTTCTTAAGCATTACAATTTGTGGTACATACAATAAAACTTAAAACTAAGATTCGTAGTTTTACTTTTATAGTCATCAGGGTACGTCAGGATGTTGCGGGCTCAGCGATGACAGCAATCGAGAAAAAATACATCATATAACACCGTTAAAGAAACTTTAAAATCGTTGGACAGAATCTCACCTGTGTCATATCGGTAATATGCCCCTAGCTTGTAAACGACGTTGAAAAGCGGCACCGGAATGATTGAAATCAAAAATGTGGAATACTTGAATCTGGAGGACATGAAGCGGATTGGATCATGAAGGCCATATTCCGCATGGCGTTGTTCAAGCTGCAGAAAACCACGTTGACGGAGACTTCTCTCGGGTGCGTAGATGTTCAAATCTCGCATGATTTTTGAAAACGTCGTAAGTCCAAAAGAGAGGCTCTCTTTGTTTACTTTCTCTTTCGATTATTACGAAGCCATACTAACATTTACATCGGATTTTTTAACAGAGATCTGAAGAGAATTGTTTTGTCTAGTGTGTTAAGGTGAAAACATTGCAATAAATGCAAAATTAGCTTAGATATTAGTGAAAGAGATCGTAATGAAAGAGAGCCTCTCATTTGAGCATACGACGTATTCAAAAATCACGCGAGAAATGTCCCAATACTTCAGCGCAGTCTATATCACCCAGCAGCAATTTTCCAGCGAAGACCGCTTGGCTAATATATCTTCTTTCTTCTAATGTCTGCAGTCCCAGTAGCCTGCAACGATCTTCATAGGGCGGTAGATTCTGCGGATCACGCCAAGGAAGATTCCGAAGTTCTTGTCTGACAAACTTTCTTTGAAAATCCTCAAATCTCAAAATCCACGACGCCTGATATGGACTGGACACCAAATAACGGAGCACGATTCCAATATAGAGCGCACTAGTGCACAGTATAATGAGCGGAGACATAGAGGATCACGAAATTCGCTAGTCAGTTTGAAAATAAAACCCAGCTGCCTGTTGGCCTTGAATATAATGCTTTCATAGTGGAGCCGGTATGAAAAAGCTGGATCGAGGATGACTCCCAGGTCACGAATATGATCAGTGCGCTCAAGATGCTGATTCAAGATAGTATAGTTATGTAGAATTGGACGTAGTTTCCGGTAAAATGTTATGACGTTGCATTTTGCAATACTAAGAGTTAGTTTGTTTTTGGAGCACCATTCAACGAAAACATTTAACAGTTCTTGTAGCAGATAGCAGTCTTGGATACTGTTGACTACAATGAAATTTTCACGTCATCTGCATAGAATAACCGATAGCCTGCTAAGAATAACCGATGAAAAACCAACATCAGAATAGTAGTCACATGACCACATTTAGCTGAATTAGCTTGAGTAAGTGTTTAAATAATGTATTCTCTGCGTCGTGTAATAGGCTAGATGTACCAGTTGTGGCTATAGCACCAGTTGTCGCACTAGTGCTTTATATGCCAAATTGCCAATCAAATCACCACAAACCAAGTTCATATCGATAAAGCATGTTAATATGATATGATAAAACCTTTGATCTCGTCCAAAACAAGCAAAGAATAATTGTAAAAATTGATTTTGCTTAATTTTTGACGTCCTTTGCACCAGTTGTCGCACTAGTGGTCCCAATTTGGCCAATCCCATAAGAAAACAATGGGATGTGCCAAATAAGGAACCAAAATTAAGAATAGTGCCACAACTGGTGCATGCGTTCCTATTATGGATTAATCAATTTTGATGCTTATAACATTGTTATTGTGGTTTTCACAGCTGTTCTAAGGAGCAGGAAGTAAAACCTTTCGCTTGATATATAAATTCCACCCACATGCCTTTTGCTTATTTTTTAAAAAATAGTTGTTCTTATGTATGGCGACAATTGGTACACCCACCCTAAATGAAATAGTTTGAAGGACATGACTTCAAAAATCTCCATAGGCAAGTTGATCTATCGCTCCATGGTATGTCGGGCTATGCCTTGTGGCTCAATTACATGGAATCCGATTGTTTTCTGCAGCAACATGATTTATTGGCAAGAATGATCATGTGAAGTGAATTAGACTATACCCTTTTGGTACAAATTTATCATATAAAAGCCCATTTTTCAAAGCCCATCATTGCAAAAAATAGCGTATACAACTCGTTGCAAAACTCGATTTTTTCAGCACTATTAGTATCTATTGTATATAAACAAACAAATCGTACTGAAAAAATCATCTTTTTGCAACTAGCTGCTACTATTATTCCATTATATTTAAAATTCAAATTACACTGGTCAACAGTACAAAAATGTCTGGAGCTCATGGATCGACGAAATTTTATAGTTTTTTTTTATTGTTTGGAAAAAATACAAGGTTTGTCACAGAATTGAGTTCAACCGACTTGCAATTTTATCGCTTTTGAAATTTCCTTGAAAACGTTACAATACCCTCCAGTGTGTATTTATCGGATCCTAACGATGTTTATCATCATATTACCATGCAAAGGCGGTTGACTATATTAATTAATTATTCAAAAAAAATGTTGAAAAAGCAGGTCATACTCAGGTATTGAAAAAGAAGATGATGATTAATTTTCAATAAATTATCAACCCTATATTATAAGGCTAATGAATGCTTCTGACTATTTGCGCAACCATATCTTGAATCGTACAGGCAACGATTGAAATGGTACGAATCAGGCTTTCCCCATTATGCATTTGAAATGCACTCATAAATCAGCACACTTATAGGAAGGCTACCGTTTACCGAAATCTAAAGCAACAATCCGATTTCCAGTTCAAAATCTAACGTTTCGTTTCACGATCGCTGCCATACGTCGCGCGTGGTTCAACCGAAACACTGCTTTAGTAGAGAAAACGACAACAAAAGGCGCATCAGATTACGTTGTCGTTGCTGTTGTCGTCAGATCAGCACGTTTGATGCCACTGAATAATGGATGTAATGTAATTTTATTTGTGTCATCATTGCATGTTGCAGAATAGTGTTGCATCACAAAAAAACAACACTCGAATTTTTCCACCTATTTGTGGTGATACTGTCGTTTTCTTTATTTGCTAAGATATTAGCGTTTGTTGTTTCATACCGTAAAGTGCCTTCATTCAAATGAGCAAAAAACAATGCCTGACAATGACAAGTTTTAAACTGTTTGTAACGTATTAAAATTAGAGAGATTATTATCTCGATCAACAAATTGAATCTGCATATAATCATTTTTATTTTCTTAAAACATATGAATTGACAGCTCACAAACAGCAGAATTTTAAGGCTCATGAATAGATAAATTATTGTTGATGTCTTCAAGTTGTTTCTTTTAATGGCAAACACATGTCCAACTGCTTTGTGGACTATCGACAAAGCACTTGCCCCATAGTGATCAATGTATAAAGCTTAGCTATTTCAAACACTATTCTAGCGATCGTCGTGTTTCCTCGAGGCCGCGAAACGCCGTGCCTTTCCATCTTCTGACAGTTAAAAGCTTCTCTTCTATTAGGTATCAGTAGAATAATGGCACTGAGTTCGCTTCAATTGAAAACAGGTTCTTCGCAAACAACTAACCGTGCACGTACACAACGATCAACATACCTACCTGCAACACACATTACAGCTTTGGGTATGCATGCGACTTACCATACGAGAGAGACTGACACATATGAGAGCAATTGCAGCAAATTATCGGCCAAAACAGTTTTCTACATACTACATACTTACATTCTATTTACTCTGTTTCCATAATTATTACAACTGATTAATTTGATACTTCTCGTAAAAACAAATTGATGTCTGCTTTCGACCAGTAACTTCGTCCAGTAACCCTTATGCGCATCGATGGTTGGCGGTATTGACAATGCTGTTTAACTGCCTTATTGCGCTTTACGCGATATGACACAGCAAGTTGGGCCAAGACGTGACCAAAACCAGCCAACAACTGTCTGTCGTCCGTGCAAGATCCGTTTCATTCTCTGTTGTCGTTGCATTCCGCTGCCGCAACATTCATTACCTTCACTCGGTCATTTTTCGAAAGGAACACCTGATTTAATATTTGATCGGTGCCACAAGAGCCGACCCGATCGCTCCGCTTGCGGTGCAGTTCAGACCGGTGGTTGTGGGTCAGCTCCAACCTTGCCTTCCAGCACACCAATCTATCCGAGCATTCTAATTGCTTTTCAACGTTTCATGGAAAGTTTGTTCAGGTTTTCACTGCTGTACCCATGTACGACTCAGTCGAATCAGCATCGTCAACACCGTAGTCGCATTGATGATTGGTGATGCGAACCGGATTTGTCCCTAAATGGAAAGAAAGGTTTCCCTCCACATGGTCAAACTTAGTTAGCGTTTGACTCTAATCGATTTTTAGGGGACCGCAGAGCTCATAGCAAAACTAGCGGCAGGTACAGCGGCGTAGTTGACCTTCACCGGGTGACCACAGCGCGGGACTCTATATGTTGTGATTGAGAGTTCTTGTGTTGTTGTTTCGTAAATTCGTTACACTCGGCAATGAACGTCGTCGCGAAGAACGCTGTGGATTGGATGAGAACCGGTTTGTCGGGAAACGACTAATTTCGAGTAAGCATATTAGTGTTGTTTGTTTTGTAGTTGAGATAAGCAGAATTGAATATACTACAATGTACTTAGTTGAACGTAGCATTTAAAATAATTCAGTATTTTTAGCTTGAAACGTTTACGAATTCGGATATGAAAGTGGTGGACGGCTACCATTTCAATTTGAGCTTACTATGCAAAAGGTCGTGTTTTTCTTCTTAGTGAGCAATCTATAGAACTTTAAAGGCATCGTATCTACACTTACAATCTAAATAACCTGGAAATTATGAGTACCAAAGTATCATTTTTTTTGCCGAATGTTTTGAACAAATTGTTTTGAAATTATAATAGTGTGAAACTGGAAAAGATTATCACTTGTCTAGCGCAGCGTACTTATTTCGTGGGATCAAACTCCACCGAAGGGAGCGGTTACCCTCTAATACCTTTTCCAAATTAAATCTATCACATGTTGTGCAAATGCATAATCAAGACACAGTAAAGATTATCCGCCTAATAGAATTCATTGCATTAAAATCAGTGTGTAAAAAGAACTTTTACCAAAGAATATATCGTCATTCTCATATGATAAATGAAAGCTATTTCAAAAGCTTATGGAAAGCCAATAAATAAGTAGGGTTGTGAACTGCCCTAATGAAAAAGAGCCAACTGTATAAATCTTTAACCAGTAACTAGGTTTGCGACCCATAATAACGTGGATGTTTCATATTTATGTAGTTGATCAATTAACCATTACTAGCGTGGATGCATGGGGCCGAATGAATTACAACCAACATTAAAATTATTTTCAGATTAAACATGTATTTATATTTTATTTATATGATGGCATTTTCTCTAGTTTTTTTTACCACGCTTGAAACCTAATCCGTCATTCTCCAACAACGAAACGAAATGGTACATTACGGTTCTTCTCACCGTAAAACCAGAGAATTCAAACTATAAAACCTCGAACCATGAAACCGCATGTAGGTACGATGCGATGCCAGTCGCATCAATTTCCGTTTACCCATCTCACCACTAAAACCATTCTGTTGCTGCATTGGAGTTGGATATCATAGTTGTTTCGTGCGTGTGAAATATCATTTCATCGTTTCCCATGTTTGCTTTCGTCTGAAAATCACGATGTTGACCGTGACAATTCAATTCAACCCAGTTGCATGGAGGCTTTCTTTCTAACATCAATCTATGATATCTTCAAGAAAAAAAAAAGCAATTGACAATTTAACTCAGCTCAGTTGGTTGAAACTTCAAGAAAAAGTATTCCACTTGTAATATCTTGAACGCATTACAAACAAGTATCTCTTTTAGAGCTAGCACAATTTAATGATTGCATCCAATCAGAAACCAGAGGAGATGACATAATGTTTTAATTATGCGCTACTTTTTTGAGCTGGTCACGGTTTCAACCGCTTCTCATAGTGCACTTTGTACGAACCAACTTGTATATACCCTCGGTGCGCTCGAACCTTGGTACCGTCATGACTTTCAACCCCGTTTCGGTATATTCGCGAGAGACACAGCCTGCCGGTTCAAGATTCCATCTCTTGTTTGGTCGGCCGACACACTGTCTTTGTACTAAGTCGGCAAAGCTCATCTCAACGCTGGCTGCTGGCTGTGTGAATTCATCTCCACCATGGTGTCGTTGGTCCGACACAAAGTGCCTGCAAAAAAAACGAGGTTACGTCACTGAAGGTGAAGCGCATCTACTCGGAACGACGGTGCGATGCTTCGGGCTTTCTGGGGGGATGCAACCTACTATGCAAGGGTTGGTTTTCTGAGAAAGATCGTCAGAATCTCATTCGAATTTATTCGTTTTGGATGCAAGGAACGTGATTTTATGAAATGCCATTCATGATTGATTATAAGTGTAGCCGAGTGGACTTACGATTATTTTTTTTTTCTTCCTTTTTCTTTTTAGGTAAGGATCAGTTTTGCACACGATGAGGTCAGCCAACCGCTCAGGGGAGTGACCAAAATGACAGATTCTTGCGTAGAGGTTCAACGGAGTTTATTGGTGAGGTGGACTGTCTTCAACCAAATACAATATTAAATTTTGTGCTTTTGAGTGTATGTTTCTGGTCGGATTATATAACCAGAAAAAAGAACTCCTAATAGTTGGATTGTCATGAATATTTTCAACTCGATTAACTGAGCTGATCTGGTCTTGATTGTGATATTAAAATCTGCTACAGACCCCATTCGATTTTGACAACAGGTTCAACACATTTATATTTCCAAAAATCGAATGGTTAAGTTTCACGATACTCCACGTTTCTGTATTTATTGTGTCACTAGAAACACTGCGACACTTTTCACAAGGATTTTGGAATCTATGAGTTCTTCCTAAATTTTTTTACGCTGGTTTTGGGATTTAACTGTTTTTTATGCGGTTTGAGACTTGTAATATGTGTTGTCAAAATCGAATTGTTTTGTTGCTAAACTCAAATTG
>NW_026943104.1:0-28140 GCF_024139115.2 Armigeres subalbatus
GATAGGGGACCTAAATGTCAATGAAGGAAAAATACATACGATTTGACAGTTAGGTACCACAAATGTTTCGGACAGCAGAACAAAGGGAACCGAAGCGACAATCTTTATCTGGTAACTAAAATATCTTTTGTGCAAATAGATACGGAAAAATATTCCGTACGGTGAAAGTGACATTTCTCCCATACTGAATCAGCTGTTACCTTGGTTGGTTGGTTGATCAAATTTTCCGTAAGATCATCGTACTAGGCTTAAAGTTATACACAAAAAAGAGTATGGTCTTAAAGAAATTTTGCCCATGCATTTTTACATATGCAATGTTTTCGGGATTTGGGCACGGAAAATCAAAATCAAGAGCTAAGGTTTATAAAATATAGGTTCACAGACGTTACTTAAAACCGGGGCGGTCAGATTTTTTTTTTTGGGAAATCGGTAGTTGACTCAGGGTGGCCAGATCATTTTTATTAAGACGATCCCCACCAGTGCGTGAATAAAGCCAAAATAGCAACCTCTATCATGACGCGAACTCGCACCGGTCGTTGGTAAACGGGTTTGGGAAATGTAAACGCAACGTTCGGTGAATAGCGAGTTGGCAAATTTGGCGACCCGCTCCAACCGTTGCCAAACCATCACACGGAAATATAGAGTAACGCATAAATAAAAAATGTGCCGCCTTCTGAAAAATTGTTATTTATCATCAAAACCATTGTGATGGAGGTCAGTTTAGTTTGGATTTCAACTGATTGGCGGCGCTAGTGCATATGAAATAACCTGATGGGTTAGATATCTCGAAATCTGGAAATTTTAGAATATTGGCATCTTCTACAAAGTTGTTCGGGTGGTCAAAACCATCATGATGAAAACAAGTTTAATTTGAAATACAACCGCTTGGCGGCGCTAGTGAATTGGAAATAACCAAAAAAGTTAGATATTTCGATAGTTGAAATCTTAAGAATATTGCCGTCTTCTACAAAGTTGTTCGGATGATTAAAACCATCATGACGAAAGCAAGTGTAGTTAATAATACAACCGCTTGGCGGCGCTAGTATATTGGAAAATAACCTGATAGGTCAAGTATCTCAAAATATGTAATTTTTAGAATATTGCCGCCTTCTACAAAGTTGTTCGGGTGGTCAAAACCATTATGACCTCGATTATGACCAACGCAGGTTTAGATTAAGATATATCCGCTTGGTGGCGCTAGTGTATAAGAAATAACCTACTAGGTTAGATATTTCGAAAACTGAATTTTTTAGAATATTGCCGTATTCCACAAAGTTGTTCAGGTGATAAAAACCGTCATGATGCAAGCAAGTTTAGTTTTAAACACAATCGCTCAGCGGCGCTAGTGTATAAGAAATAAACTGATAGGTTAAATATCTCAAAATCTGGAATTTTCAGAATATTGCCGTATTCTACAAAGTTACTTGCCATAAGACGAGTTCGTACAATTCCATTTAATTCCACCACTTGGTTGTACCTTTGACAGATACTTAATTCGACTTCTACAGTAAGGCCATCTTCAGTGTCTCGTACTTGACTCGATTCGATCCAACTCGAGCGCCAACGAGTATTGCGGTTTCAAACTAAACTAAACTAAACGGATTTAGAAATATTTAACCTAACAGGTTATTTCTCATACACTAGCGCCGCTATGCGTATGAATTCTAAACTAAACTAGTCTCCATCATAAATGTTATGGCTACCCGAACAACTTTGTAGAAGACAAAATCTTTCTAAGTCTTATAGATCTCGAGATATCCACCTCACTAAATTATTGCATATAAACTAGCGCCACCTAGCAGATGTGTGTCTAGCTAATCTGATAATCACAAAATGCATTACGCACATATTTATATTACAAAAGTTGGAGCGCGTTCTGAAAGATTTGAAAATAAATAATATTTTTTTCCTGATTTTATTTATTTCCGTGTTTGTCTAAAAAGCAACCGGATATTCACCACCGGTGCGAAGCATGATTGCACTTCAACAACCTTGATAGAAACAACCGGTGCGAGAACAAGTGCATAAATAAAATATGAACGCATTTCGTTCCTATACTAGACACTCATTTGGATACACATCGGTGGGGATCGTCTAAAATCGGTAATTTGACTTAAGTTTCTAATAGTAGGTAAATAAATGCTTACGCTGCTGAAAAGTACTTTGCAAATAAAAGATATTTTAGTTACCAGATAAACATTGTCGCTGTCGTCGCTATCCGGAACAGTACTGTGCAACAGTACAGTACTGTGAACATCTTTTGCTGGCGAGAATAAGGGACCTAAATGTCAATGAAGGAAAATACATACACGCAAAAAAATATTGCACTCGAAACTACCACCCGCATAATTACAAACTATACATGGATATTTTCCCGTACGGTCGACAACAGTATCCTTTACTGTTGACAACTGTAAATGAACAATCTCATATAAAGTTTTAACAGTTTGTGGTACGGTTATTTGACAAATAACAATATGTTGAATGGGTTGTTAAGTTATGTCACCATAAAAAATCGTCTGTTTTCGCGTGCAAAATATTCGCTCAACATTATGATAAAATGTTGACATATAATGCAGGAAATAAAGAACATTTTAGAGACAGCATGTTATATGTTGACATTTAGTGATGATGTCGAGCAGTTATGGTTGAATCGATCGAAAAGTATTCGATAACCGTAACGTAAACTGTGAAGCTATATCTTACATCGTAATAATGATTCTGACCATATAACATGTTGTTTTTTATTATGCGGGCATTCCGAGGGTTATTTTAAGAATATCCACCGACGATTTTCAGCAGATAACAAACCCGTTTAATTTTACCATGCGCGCAGTAAAAATCAACTGTGGTCTATGCGGAATGTTGTCACATGAACTGAAACAGTGGTGAATTTCTGTGAAACCATGGTAAAAATGACTAAAATTTCATGGTACTTTTAAAAACAGAGCGTAGTCTACAAAATAGTAGTTCTTACCACGGAATTTTCTTCTGTGTACGATTTGACAGTTAGGTATCACACATGTTTCGGACAGCAGAACAAAGGGAACCGAAGCGACAATCTTTATCTGGTAACTAAAATATCTTTTGTGCAAATAGATACACTGAGAAAAATTCCATGGTAACGGTTACTATTTTGTAGACTACGCCATGTTTTTAAAAAAACCACAAATTTTCAGTTAAATTAACCACGCATTCGGACAAACTCACCACTGATTCAGTTCATGCAACAACACTCCACCAGGACCACAGTTGATTTTTACTGCGCGCATGGTAAAATCAAACGGGTTTGTTGTCTGCTGAAAATCGTCGGTGCGTATTCTTAAATTAACCCTCGGAATGGTAGTTTCGACCGCAACATTTTTTTGCGTGTACGAAAAAATATTCCGTACGGAGAAAGTGACATTTCTCCCATGGTGAAGGTTTCCGCTACCTGTTGATGGTGTTGGTTTGCGTGGGAGAGCTATCAGATTCGTCAAATCGTCGTTTGAATCTTTGTTTACAAAAGCAGATAAGTCGTTTTGAAAATTTTGTCTTGAATTGTTCTTTATTTCAGGTGTCCTTCAGCTATTTCCACTTCCACATAGAATATTACTTCAAGTAATTCAACCCTTTTAATTACCATTATTGAAGCAATGTAGAAAGGACTCTTCATAAATGCACAATCACTCAAGAATGCATATGTAAATTTATGTCATGTTCTTGTGGGCTGTATCAAAATCCTGAGGAGGTTACTCCAGTTGACGAGAGGGACTAAAACCATTGACGAATACATAGACCGAAATGTCCGGTACAAAGCCATCAGAAAATCGGGCACCATGTCTTCTTCTTCATTTTGAAGAAAATACCCCTCGTGGGTGACGAATTACATTATACATATTTTACGAGCGCTGACTTACCCCTCTTGACGTTTTGACAGTTTGTCTGTTTGTTTTTCTCCCTCACCTGCGACGTCGTTTCGGTTTTGCATCGTACATAAATCTCGGGTACTTATTCAAAAGGACGTATGTGATTTTACAAGCAAAGATTCAAATGTCGATTTGTCCAATCTGATGGCACTCCCACGCAAACCAATACACCACCAACATGTAGCCGAAGGCTTCTCCTATAGAAGAAGCCTTCGGCTACCTGTTGGTGGTGTTGGTTTGCGTGAGAGTGCCACCAGATTGGACAAATCGACGTTTGCATCTTTGTTTACAAAGTCACATACGTCCTTTTGAATAAGTACCCGAGATTTTGTGGCTATCAGATCGATTACTCCAACGCGTGTTCAAGTTAGAACAATTTGTTTTCTGTGAAAATGATTTCTAATTCATCATCGAAAATTGATAAAAGTAAGGTCGCAACCGAAAAGGTAAGATTGTCTAACAGAAATGCCAGAGTGAACATTCTATTCATCTCCACAAACATCTTAAACTCAAAAAATATCTTACAGCCAAAGTGTGATAAAGCCCTGAGAATAAAGCCGAAACCTCGCGTGATTTTTGAAAACGTCGTAAGTCCAAAAGAGAGGCTCTCTTTGTTCATTTTCTCTTTCGATTATTACAAAGCCATACTAACGTTTACATTGGGTTTTCCAGTACCGATCTGAAGAAAATAGCTTTGTCTAGTATGCTGAGATGAAAATATTGCAACAAATTTTAAACTAGCCTAGATATTAGCAAAAGAGAGCGTAATAAAAGAGAGTCTCTCATTTGGACTTACGACGTTTTCAAAAATCACGCGAGAAACAACGTCGTCAAAGAGCATAAAGAACGTCCATACAAACTGCGACACGTTCGGAGCGATTACCGCGATTACCAGCAGATGAGTCACATTCCGCTGTACTGCTATTTATGCCGGTTACAGTGCAAAGATGACGACCGTTTCGCCAAACACATGACGAAACACGGGCGCATATTTGGTTTCATTCGTCAGGTTGATGACTACCTTCTGGAGGAACCGAGTTTCGCCGTGCGTTTGGACTACCGTCCCGATTACGCCAGAACGTTGGTGTACGTGCGGAACGTGTCACCCCATTCGGTGTTGCGACTCAGCCGGGCCTACATCCACCTGGCAGACGGTCACATGAAGATGCTGATTGAAAGCGAGATGCGCCTTCAGCAGGAGGTACGGTTTCAAAGTTTTGCTTCGACAGTTGCCTGCTGTCGGAGCTGGATAGAAACTACGGACTGATATTGGTTGGACTGGCGGACTCAAAGACAGAAATATTGGAACTTTACCACCTGCAAGTGACCGTGTTGAGTCATTTCGTGAAAGAGCAGCTAATTTTGAAGAAACCAGCGATTCATTGTCCGCTGTTGAATCAGTATCCGGTACCGATGGAAAAAAAGATCATATACGAGAGGTGAGTTGTGTTACAAAATGTTCGAACTCAAATGATGCAATACAGTGCGTTTTACAGTTTTCAATGGTTCAACAAATATGTCGCAACAAATCACGAGCAGCTGTCTGCTAAAGGAAATATCGTGAATCGGACTTCGTTCCCTGCTCCGTACATATTATTTGGACCACCCGGTACTGAAAGAACTTCAACTATCGTAGAGGCAGTTTTACAAATTTAGAAACTACAACCCAAAGCCAACGTTCTCGTATCGGCAGCTTCAAATTTCGCCTGTGATGAATTCACCACGCGCCTGCTGGAATTCATTCCCGCCACCGTATCCTTCGTATCGATTTTGCTGATAACGGAACAACACCATCGTTCTCAAAGAGCAGTGGAGGTTTTGAGGAAGGTGGTGAGTATCGTCGCGGCCCCGACTACGAATATCCGGAAGGCGGTGCATCATACGAGGAAAATTCAGCGTACGGCTATGGTGGAAGACCGTTCCGCGGCCGTGGTGGTTTCCGTGGCGGTTTTCATCGTGATGGCCCACCGCACCACGGGGACAATGATGAATGGCGTCGATCAGGAGTCGATGGCAAATATGATTCACGCCGTCGTTCGTGAACCAGGAATCGATAGATCTCGCTCCCGTTCACCGAGGCGACGCAGTCCGGCTGATTCTGATTCGTCTTCTTGTAGGAATGGCATGTTATCGAATGCAAGAACGTTACCAGAAGTGGCACGGAAATCTACCACAGTCTGGCAAGGGGCGCTGATTTTGAACACTATTCCCCGTCAAGTTGCACCTAACGGACGGAGACCACGAAATAGTGGACAGCCTGATGAAGGACGAGGAAGGTAAACACCACCTTCGTATTACTCAGCGACTACGCCTCGATCAACCCAAGTTGGAAGATGTGCAGAAGCGCATATCGACGTCATCGTCGCACGCAATCTTCCTCGGCCTGCCGGGATCGACGTCATCGGTAGCATCGTCGGATGATGCCAGCGTTCAGAAGCGTCCACTGCGTAATCTCGTGTCCTACCTGAAGCAGAAAGAAGCGGCCGGCGTTATATCCTTACTCAATAAAGAAACGGAAGCAACCGGTGTGCTCTACTCATTCCCGCCATGCGATTTTTCGACAGAATTGTTGAAACGAACATGTCACCACCTCACCGAGGAGGGACTGAAGGAAGATCATCTGGTAATCGTGGTGGTCCGAGGAGGAACAATCCTCTGAAGTGCCTTCTTTCTGGTATTGCAGCAACTAGTCCATATTGGCACAGCATACAACATGGCTGGTCTAAAAATTTGTTTGTAAATCAAAAGTTTGTTCTTAAGACAAAGTTTTGACTTTCTGTTTATAAGTGGATATAGACACTTAATATATTTGTTACATTTGGCTTGAAGGCCTTCAATGTGATTTTTAAAAGTTAATTTTTGATCTAGCAGAAGTCCTAAATATTTAGAATTCTGATAGTTTACCTGCAGTGAGCGATCTGATAAATAATTTTGGATCAGTTTAATAGGTAGTCGGTTGGTTGTTTGCTCATTGTTTGTTGGTTGCTTCATTGTTTGTTGGTTGATTGATTGGTTATTTAGTTGATTGGTTGCTTGTTTGGTTGGTTGGTTGATTGTTGGTTGGTAGAATGATTAATTGGTTGGTTGCTGCTTGATTTGTTAGTTGGTAGAACCGTTGAATGGTTGGTTGCTTCACAGCTGGTTGGTTGCTTGATTGGTTGGTTATTTAGTTTATTGGTTGTTTGACTGGTTGATTGATTGGTTGGTCGGCTGCTTAGTTGATTAGTTGTTTTGTTGATTGCTTGAATGGCTGATTGTTTGGTTGCTTGATTGGTTGATTGGTAGCTTGCTGGAATGGTTGATTAGTTAATTATTCAGTTGATTGATTGCTTGATTGGTTGGTTGATTAGTTGATTGCTTGATTAGTTGGTTGGTTGATTGTTGGTCGGTTGCTTGATGGGTTGATTAGTTGTTTTGTTGATTGCTCGATTGGTAGATTAGTTGGTTGGTTGCTTGATTTTGTTAGTTGGTAGAATGATTGCCGATGATTGTCTCCTTAGCCGTGCGGTAAGACGCGCGGCTACAAAGCAAGACCATGCTGAGGGTGGCTGGGTTCGATTCCCGGTGCCGGTCTAGGCAATTTTCGGATTGGAAATTGTCTCGACTTCCCTGGGCATAAAAGTATCATCGTGTTAGCCTCATGATATACAAATGCAAAAATGGTAACTTGGCTTAGAAACCTCGCAGTTAATAACTGTGGAAGTGCTTAATAAACACTAAACTGCGAGGCGGCTCTGTCCCAGTGTGGGGATGTAATGCCAATAAGAAAAAGAAGAAGAAGAAGAATGATTGATTGATTGGTTGGTTGCTGCTTGTTTTGTTAGTTGGTAGAACTGTTGAATGGTTGATAGTTGGTTGGTTGCTTGACTGGTTGATTGATTGTTGGTCGGCTGGTTAGTTGATTAGTTGTTTTGTTATTTGGTTGATTGGTTGGTTATTTGATTGATAGGTTGCTTGACTGGTTCTTCTTCTTCTTCTTCTTCAATGGCTCTACATTCCAACTGGAACTTGGCCTAGCTTTTCAACTTAGTATTCTATTAGCATTTCCTCAGTTATTAATTGAAAGCTTTTCTATGCCCGCCATTGCATGAGTATGTATCTTGTGTGGCAAGTACAATGGATACACTATGCCCAGGGTGTCGAGAATGTTTCCAACCCGAAAACATCCTAGACCGGACCGAGAATCGAACTCGCCATCTGCGGATTGGCAATCCTACGCCTTTGCTCGCAAGGCTGCTGGAAACCCTGATTGACTGGTTGGTTGATTGATTACTTGATTAGTTGGTCGGCTGGTTAGTTGATTAGTTGTTTTGTTGGTTGCTTGGATGGCTAATTGGTTGGTTGCTTGATTGATTGATTAGTTGGTTGGTTGCTTGATTATTGGTTGGTTGGTTGATTGGTAGCATGCTTGAATGGATGGTCGTCGTTTGATTGATTAGTAATTTGGTTTATGGGTTGCTGCTTGATTTGTTACGTTTGTAGAATAGTTGGTTGCTTAATTGGTTGACTCGCTGGTTGGTTGCTTGATTGCTTGGTTGACTGGTAGCTTGCATTAATTGTTGGTTGGTTACTTGAATGGTTAGTCGGCTGGTTAGTTGATTAATTGTTTTGTTGGTTGCTTGGTTGATTGGTTAATAAGTTGATTGGTAGCTTGCTTGAATGGTTGGTTGTTTGATTAGTTAGTTGATTGATTCGTTGGTTAGTTGGTTGTTGCTTGATTTGTTAGTTGGAAGAATGGTTGATTGGTTGGTTTCTTTTTTATTTATTGATTACTTGATTGGTTGGTAATTTGGTTGATTGGTTGGTCGGCTCGTTAGTTCATATGTTGTTTTGTTGGTTGCTTGAATGGTTGATTAGTTGGTTGGTTGAATGATTGCTTGGTTGATTGGTAGCTTGCTTGAATGGTGGGTTGCTTGATTGCTTGGTTGATTGGTAGTTTGCTTGAATGGTTGGTTATTTGATTGATTGCTGCTTGATTTGTTAGATGGTAGAATAATTGATTGGTTGGTTGATTGCTTGCTTGATTGGTTTGTCGGCTGGTTAGTTGACATGTTGTTTTGTTGGTTGCTTGGTTGGTTGATTAGTTGATTCGTTGCTTGATTGATTGGTAGCTTACTTGAATGGCTGATTGCTGGATTAGTTGGTTGGTTATTTGGTTGATGGGTTGCTTTAACCGTTTGATTGAATGGTTGGTCGGCTGGTTGGTTGATTAGTTGTTTTGTTGGTTTCATGATTGGTTGATTAATTGATTGATTGATTAATTAGTTGATTGGTTAGTTGGTTAGTTGGTTAGTTGGTTGGTTGCTTGATTGGTTGGTTATTTGGTTGATTGGTTGTTTGACTGGTTGATTGATTGGTTGGTCGGCTGGTTAGTTGATTAGTTGTTTTGTTGGTTGCTTGAATGGCTGATTAGTTGGTTGCTTGATTAGTTGATTGGTGGCTTGCTTGATTGATTGGTTGCTGGAATCGTTGACTAGTTAATTATTCAGTTGATTGGTTGCTTGATTGGTTGATTGATTAGTTGATTGGTTGATTAGTTGGTTGGTTGATTATTGGTCGGTTGCTTGATGGGTTGATTAGTTGATTTGTTGATTGCTTGATTGGTAGATTAGTTGGTTGGTTGCCTGATTATTGGTTGGTTGCTTGATTTGTTAGTTGGTAGAATGATTGATTGATTGTTTGGTTGCTGCTTGATTTGTTAGTTGGTAGAATAGTTGAATGGTTTATAGTTGGTTGGTTGGTTGCTTGACTGGTTGATTGATTGTTGGTCGGCTGGTTAGTTGATTAGTTGATTTGTTGGTTTCTTGGTTGATTGGTTAATAAGTTGATTGCTAGGTTGCTTGATTGGTTAGTTATTTGTTTGATGGGTTGGTTTGTTGCTGCTTGATTTTTTAGATGGTAGAATGGTTGATTGGATGGTTGCTTCATTGTTGGTTGATTAATTGATTGGTTGGTAATTTGGTTGATTGGTTGCTTGACTGGTTGATTGTTTGGTTGCTTGATTGGCTGGTCGGCTGGTTAGTTGATATGTTGTTTTGTTCGTTGCTTCAATGGTTGCTTGGTTGGTTGATAAGTTGATTCGTTGCTTGATTGATTGGTAGCTTGCTTGAATGGCTGATTGCTGGATTAGCCAATCAAGCAACCAATCAACTAAATAACCAACCAAGCAACCAACAAACAATGAAGCAACTAACCAACCAATTAAGCAACCAGCCAACTATCAAGGAACCAACTAATCAACAGTTCTACCAACTAACAAATCAAGCATAACCAACCAATCAATCAATCAATCAACTAATCAACCAATCAAGAAACCAAAAAAAAACAAATAATCAACCAATTGATAGTTGGTTGGTTGCCAATCCAACCAACCAATCAGGTTATTTGATTGATTGGTTGCTTGCCTGGTTGATTGATTGGTTGGTCGGCTGGTTAGTTGATACTGATTTGTTCAACCGTCTAAGACGAGTTTAGGACTCTCCATTTAATTCCACCAATTATTTTGATATCTTTGCAGATACGTATTTCGACCACAACTGTGTGGTCGTATTCAGTGTCTCGTACTTGACTCGACTGTTTTGTTGCTTGCTTGATTAGTTCGTAGGTTGGATAATTGATTGGTTGATTGGTAGATTGCTTGATTGGTTGGTTGATTGATTGGTTGGTTGATTGATTGGTTGGTTGATTGATTGGTTGGTTATTTGGTTGATCGGTTGATTGGTTGCTGCTTGATTTGTTAGTTGGTAGAATGGTTGATTGGTTGGTTGGTTGATTGTTGATTGGTTCTCAATCTTACCAACTAATCAGGTTATTTGGTTGATTGGTTGCTTGACTGGTTGATTAATTAGTTGCTTGATTGGTTGGTCGGCTGGTTAGTTCATATGTTGTTTTGTTGGTTGCTTCAATGTTTGCTTGGTTGATGATTAGTTGGTTGCTTGATTGCTTGGTTGATTGGTAGCTTGCCTGAATTGCTGATTGCTGGATTAGTTGGTTGGTTGCTTAATTGGTTGGTTATTTGGTTGATTGTTTGCTTTATTGATTGATTGGATGGTTGGTCGGCTGGTTAGTTGTTTTGTCGGTTGTTTGAATGGTTGATTGGTTGGTTGCTTATTTGGTTGATTAGCTTGTTGGTTGATTGGTTGATTAGTTAGTTGGTTGATTGGTAGCTTGCTTAATTGGTTGGTTGCTGGATTAGTTGATTGATTGGTGGTTGGTTACTTATTTGGTTGATTGGTTGCTTTACTTGATTGATTGGTTGTGGTTATTTAGTTGATTGGTTGCTTGATTGGTTGGTCGTTTCGTTAATTGGTAAGTTGTTTAGTTGATTGGTTAATTAGTTGGTTGGTTGCTTGATTGGTTGGTTGGTTGCTTGATTGGTTGGTTGGTTGGTTGCTTGATTGCTTGGTTGATTGCTGCTTGATTTGTTAGTTGGTAGTATGGTTGATTGATTGGTTAGTAAGCTGGATAGTTTTTTTTTTTTTTTTTTTTTGTGTCTTTATTAAGGAGACTTTCAGCCCGAGGCTGGCTCGTCTCCGAGCTGGTTAGTTGATTAGTTGTTATGTTGGCTGCTTGGTTGATTGATTAATAAGTTGATTGCTAGATTGGTTGGTTAGTTGATTGGTTGGTTATTTAGTTGATTGGTTGTTTGATTGGTTATTGGTTGGTTGCTTGATTGGTTGATTAGCTGGTTGGTTGCTTGATTGCTTGGTTGATTGGTAGCTTGCTTGAATTGTTGGTTGGTTGATTTACTGATTGATTGGTTAGTTGATTAGTTGTTTGGTTGGTTGCTTGGTTGATTGGTTAATAAGTTGATTGGTAGCTTGCTTGAATGGTTAGTTGATTGATTGGTTAGTTATTTGGTTGATGGGTTGGTTGGTTGCTGCTTGATTTGTTAGTTAGTACAATGGTTGATTGATTGGTTGCTTCATTGTTGGTTGATTGATTGATTGGTTGGTGGTTATTTAGTTGCTTGGTTGATTGGCTCGTCGGCTGGTTAGTTGATATGTTGTTTTGTGGGTTGCTTGGTTGGTTGATTAGTTGAGTCGTTGCTTGATTGATTGGTAACTTGCTTGAATGGCTGATTGCTGGATTATCCAATCAAGCAACCAATCAACTAAATAACCAACCAAGCAACCAACAAACAATGAAGCAACCAGCCAACTATCGAGGAACCAACTAATCAACAGTTCTACCAACCAACAAATCAAGCAACAACCAACCAATCAATCAATCAATCAACCAATCAACCAATCAAGAAACCAAAAAACAACTAATCAACCAATCAGCCGACCAACCATTCAATCAAACGGTAAAGCAACCCATCAACCAAATAATCAATCAATTAAGCTATCAACCAACTATTCCAGCTATCAGCCATTCAAGCAAGCTACCAATCAATCATGCAACGAATCAACTAATCAACCAACCAAGCAACCATTGAAGCAACCAACAAAACAACATATCAACTAACCAGCCGACCAGCCAATCAACCAGTAAAGCAACCAATCAACCAAATTACCAAACAATCAATCAATCAACCAACAATGAAGCAACCAACCAATCAATCATTCTACCAACTAACAAATCAAGCAGCCACCAACCAACCCTGTCCAGCAGATTTCCTGCAGCGCTACGACGTCGAAGTTGCGGGGATGTAATTCATCGTAGATTATCCTGTCGCAACCTGCGAAGCCTAGCGACTTGCAGTTCCATGTTCCAAGCTTCCAATCGTGATCCTTTATTCGTTGCCTAGGTCGTTGCCGATTGTATCGAGTCGTATTATCTTCTATGACGTTCGTAATGGTTGTTTTTAAAGGCGGCTTATTGGGCCTGTGCAAACCTCCTGTCTCGTCGGAGGGCCGTCGTGTCTGGGCTGTTTAGCGTCCCACCTAACACCAGGACTTGGGCTTGTGCGCTTTGAGCGGCACACGGTCGCTTTGGCGGAGCCTATTTGCGGATACATGCAGCTTTTTATAGAGGTTAAACAGGGCCTACTGTCAAACCCCACCACATCCTAGGCAGGCGCCACAACTCGCAGATGGCCTGGGGAGGGATCGTCAAGCCCTTGGACAAAGTCCCTGCTGCCCCCGACCAACCAACCCATCAACCAAATAACTAACCAATCAATCAACTAACCAATCAAGCAATCTAGTAATCAACTTATTAACCAATCAACCAAGCAACCAACCAATCAACCAGTCAACCAACCCCAACCAACAATGAAGTAACCAACCAACAATCAAGCAACCAACCAATCAACCATACTACCAACTAATAAATCAACCAATCAAGTAAGCTACCAATCCACCAAGCAATCAAACAACTAACCAATCAACCAACTAATCAACCACCAAGCAACCAACAAAACAACGTGTCAACTATCCAGCCTAGTCAATCAACTAGTCAAGCAACCAGTCAACCAAATTAACAACCAATCAAGCAATCAACCAACCAATCAACCATTCTACCAACTAACAAATCAAGCATCAATCAATCAAATAATCAACCTTTAAAGCAAGCTACCAATCATCCAAGCAATCATTCAACCAATCAAGCAACCAACAAAACAACATATGAACTAACGAGCCGACCAACCAATCAACCAGTCAAGCAACCAATCAACCAAATTACCAACCAATCAAGGAATCAATAAAAAAAAGCCACCAACCAATCAACCATTCTTTCAACTAACAAATCAAGCAGCAACCAACTAACCAAATAACCAACGAATCAATCAACTAACTAATCAATCAACAAACCAAGCAAGCTACCAATCCACAAAGCAACCAACAAAACAACTAATCAACTAATCAGCCGACTAACCAATCAAGCAACCAACCAATCAACCAGTCAAGCAACCAACCAACAATCAAGCAACCAACAATTCAAGCAAGCAACCAATCAACCAAGCAATCAAACAACCAACCAGCTAATCAACCAATCAAGCAACCAACCAATCACCAATCAAACAACCAATCAACTAAATAACCAACCAATCCAGCAATCAACTTATTAACCAATCAACCAAGCAGCCAACAAAACAACTAATCAACTAACCAGCCTACTAACCAATCAATCAACCTGTCAAGCAACCAACCAATCAACCATACTACCAACTAACAAATCAAGCAGCAATTAACCAAATAATCAACCAAGCAATCAAGCAACCAACCAACTATTCAAGCAACCAATCAACCAACCAATCAAGCAACCAACCAACCAATCAAACAACTAACTAATCAACCAATCAACCAACAAGCTAATCAACCAAATAAGCAACCAACCAATCAACCATTCAAGCATCCAACAAAACAACTAATCAACTAACCGGCCGACCAACCAATCAATCAATCAGTCAAGCAACCAATCAACCAAATAACCTACCAATCAATCAATTAGGCAGCTAATTAACCAATTAAGCAAATAACAATTCAACCAACTAACAAATCAAGCAACCAACCAACCAGTCAACCAATCAAGCAACCAAATAACCAACCAATCAATCAACTAACAAATCAAGCAACCAACAAGCTAATCAACCAAATAAGCAACCAACAAATCAACCATTCAAGCAACCAACAAAACAAATAATCAACTAGCCAGCCGACCAACCATTCAATCAACCAGTAAAGCAAACAATCAACTAATCCAGCAATCACCCATTCAGGCAAGCTACCAATCAACCAAACAACCATTCTACCACCTAACAAATCAAGCAGGAACCAATCAACCGATCAACCAAATAACCAACCAATCAATCAACCAACCAATCAAGCAATCTACCAATCAACCAATCAATTATTCAACCAACGAACTAATCAAGCAAGCAACAAAACAGTCGAGTACGAGACACTGAATACGACCATACAGTTGTGGTCGAAATACGTATCTGCAAAGATATCAAAATAATTGGTGGAATTAAATGGAGAGTCCTAAACTCGTCTTAGACGGTTGAACAAAACAGTATCAACTAACCAGCCGACCAACCAATCAATCAACCAGTCAAGCAACCAATCAATCATATAACCTGATTGGTTGGTTGGATTGGCAACCAACCAATCAACCATTCTTCCAACTAACAAATCAAGCTGCAACCAACCAACCAAATAACCAACGAATCAAGCAACCAACCATTCAAGCAAGCTACCAATCAACTTATTAACTAATCAACCAAGCAACCAACAAAACAAATAATCAACTAACCAGCCGACTAACCAATCAATCAACCTGTCAAGCAACCAACCAATCAATCATACCATACTACCAACTAACAAATCAAGCAGCAGCCAACCAAATAATCATCCAACCAATCAAGTAACCAATCAATCAAACAAGCTACCAATCTACCAAGCAATCAAGCAACCAACCAACTAATCAACCAATCAAGCAACCAACCAACTAATTAACCAAGCAATCAACAAAACAACTTATCAACTAACCAGCCGACCAACTTATCAACCAATCAACTAAATAACCACAACCAATCAATCAACCAGTAAACCATTCAACCATTCAAGGTAGCTACAAGCAAACAAGCAATCAACTAATCAACTTAGCCACTTAGTCGATTGATGTGTAACAATTTGGATCTTCGGGCCTCTCAACAAAAGTTCGTTTTAAAGTGATCTTAAAATAGGTATGTATTCGTAATCATTACGGTAATTTATTACATATTACGGTAGTGTGGGCAGCAATGCGAGTCACCAAGTCATGCAAATGTATCTCCGTAAATATAATCAATGAAAAATGAAAAATTGAGCGCATCTGACGAATATTGTTTTCATTAGCTGTTTCACTAATTTTCTGCTCTCGACGAGTTTCCGAATTTGGCGAGACAATATTCCCATTTTGCTTCTTTGGAGGATCTGAGCGCCGGCGTTCTCATAATCTTCTGCATCGGTAGTCGTAGTAAAGCAAATGTTGCATTCATGAACCCCTTTATTGGTTCCAACACAAGGCCGTCGGGGTATGCCACCTTATTTTTAGGTTTGCGACGATCAACAGCTGCTTCCGGTTTCTATTTATTATCGAATGACTAGGTAAAACCGTAACTGCTTTCAGATATTGAACTGAAATTCCGTTCTTTGCAAACCATGAAACTTTGGTAATCAATACCTTCTTCTTCTTATTGGCATTACATCCCACACTGGGACAGAGCCGCCTCGTAGCTTAGTGTTCATTAAGCACTTCCACAGTTATTAGTGAGCTAGCTACCAATCAACCAAGCAATCAATGAACCAACCAACTTATCAACCAATCAAAGAATCAATCAATTCACCATTCAAGCAATCAATAAAACTACTAATCAACTACACAAGCAACCAAATAAGCAACTAACCTATCGAGCAACCAACCATTCAAGCCCACTTCCAATCACTCAAGCAACCAATTAACCAATCAAGCAACTAATCAATCAACCAACCCATCAATTAAGTAACCATCCAATCAATCAAGTAACAAACCAATCAAGCAATTAATCATTTAAGCAAGATACCAGTGAACTAATCAACCAATAAACCAATCAAGCAACCAACCATTCAAGCAAGTTACCAATCAAGCAACCAATCAATAAAGTAACCAATTATCCAATCAAGCAACTAATTAACCAGCAAATCAACCAAACAACAAACGAATCAAGTAACCAACTAATCAATCAAACAAACAATCATTCTAACCCACTTCCAATTAATCATGCAACCATTAACCAATCTACCAATCAACCAATCAACCATTCAAGCAAGCTACCAATCAACTTCCAACCAATCAAGCAATTAAACATTTAACCAACTAACAAATCAACTAATCAATCAATCAACCAACCAACTAATCAACCAATCAAGCAACCAAAAAACAAATAATTAACTAACCAGCAGACCAAAAAATCAAGCAACCAATAAATCAACTATTTAAGCAAGCTACCAATTAACTAACCAACCAATAAAACAATTAGACATTCAAGCGAGCTACCAACTAACCATTCAACCAACTAACAAATCAACCAACCAACCACTCAATTATTCAACCATTCAAGCAAGCTACCAATCAACCAACCAACCATTCAAACAACCTACCAATCCACCAGCCTGTCAACCAACCAATGAAACAACAAACTAATCAAACAACCTACTAATCAATCAAGTAACCCAATCAACTTTTCAAGCAACCAACATAAAAACCATTCAAGCAACCAACAAAACAATCAATCAACCATTTAAGCAAGATACCAATAAACTAAATTAGGCAACCATCCTATTAAACAACCATCCTATCAAGCATCTTACCAATCAACCAAGCAACCAATCATTCAACCATTCAAGCAAGCTACCAATCAATTAAAAATAAATCAAGCAACCAATTAACCTATCGAGCAAATAACCAACCAATTAGGCAACCAACCAATCAAACAACTAACCAATCAATTAGGCAACAAACCAATCAATTAATTTATCGAGCTGAGTCGATTGATGTATTATGTGGATTTCCGGATATCCTATTAAATATTCATTTTTAAGTGACCCTAAGATATGTATTCGTAATAATTAAGGGGCCTCCTTAGCCGTGCGGTAAGACTCGCAGCTACAAAGCAAGACCATGCTGAGGGTGGCTGGGTTCGACTTCCGGTGCCGGTCCAAATATGTTATATTGTACGGGAAAACTTTCACAAATATGACCTGAACCTCCAAGCGGTCACTCCGCGACAAAAGGGATTACGATCGTCGTCGCCTTCTATCAGATTTGTGTGTTTTTCTACCGAATTTGATTTGTAAAACATCTTCGTTAATAATTGTATACTTTTTCCGCCTCTTGGTTGATTATTTCAAAGAAAATCCGAATACAGTAAAACGGTCCAGGTAAATCTGAGTAGACGAGCGTGATCGGGGGAGCGATCCAAGCCGGAGGCAGCGTTACAAAAATGTTTCTTCCTAGCAATAGTCTGAATGTGTGTTCTATTCTTACCCATCAAAAACAACAAAGAGAATGACACAATTCCGCAAAAGTAAAGGTTCTCAACAAATCGGAGATCCACTTTTGCGTACAATCCACCTACACCATACACACAGCCGCTTCCGATGTCGTTGCTGGTGGGGGCAGGGTTCTCCGCCGATTGGCGTTCGTGATACTCCTGGAAGCAGGGCGCAATGCACAAGTTCGTCTGGCACTCGGGACAGTGGTACTTGGTTTTCCGTCGCAGTATCCTCCTTGTGTTCCAGCAGAAATTGCAACCCAGCGCGGGACCCTCCCGTACCACCGGACAGTGGCTAGACCGTTGGCTGTCCAGGCCGGGTATTTCCTTCGATCGGCTGCTCATTTGTATGAGAAGATAGATCAATTCACTGTAAATACTGGCATTTAAGTACAAAACAAAGGTAAATTTTGATTCAGGAAATGTTAACACTTACCAAAGGAGATGAAGCAGACCGCAACAATTCGTCGCCTTTTATGCGAATTGAACTCAGGTCGGCAAGTAGCACTGCGGCGGTGGAGCTGGTGGTGCTGGTCGTGGCGTGGTGATCGTTGTGATAGGAGCACTAGCACCTCCGGTGCGTGTACCGGCAACCTCACTTCCCGATAAATGGTGCTGGTGCTGCTGTTGGAGCGATTCCATATCGGAAACGAGAATAACCGTTGGACTCGATGTGCGATCGGTTTTCAGATGAAAACAAAAATGAAAATGACAACTGTGCACGTCAGTTTGACAACAGTTGTCATTTTCATTTTTGTTTTCATGGTTCGAATTGAGGGGCTTCTCAATGGTCGAGTGATTCTAATAATTGTAATCCGTCACTCCCCAGGTATATAGTGGTGCCCGGAAAATGGCCACCACTCCGTCTATGTATTCGTCAATGGTATGACCATTGACGAATACATAGACCGAAATGTCCGGTACAAAGCCATCAGAAAATCGGGCACCATGTCTTCTTCTTCATTTTGAAGAAAATACCCCTCGTGGGTGACGAATTACATAAATATTTTACGAGCGCTGACTTACCCCTCTTAACGTTTTGACAGTTTGTTTTGTTTGTTTTTCTCCCTCACCTTGTGACGTCGTTTCGGTTCGTTTGTTGTTTGTTTGTTTCGTTACTCAGTTGGAGCGTGAGTTCGACCGTTTTGGTGGCATCAAAAAGATCGAATAAAACAAAGGGGACACCCAGGCCTACATTCTGTACGATTCTATTGATGCTGCTACGGCTGCTGTGAAGGAAATGCGTGGATTCCCGTTAGGGGCACCGGATCGTCGTATTCGTATCGATTTTGCTGATAACGGAACAACACCATCATTCTCAAAGCGCAGTGGAGGTTTTGACGAAGGCGGTGAGTATCGTCGCGGCCCCGACTATGAATATCCGGAAGGCGGTGCATCATACGAGGAGAATTCATCGTACGGCTATGGTGGAAGACCGTTCCGCGGCCGTGGAGGATTCCGCGGACGTGGTGGTTTCCGTGGCGGTTTTCATCGTGATGGCCCACCACACCACGGGGACAATGATGAATGGCGTCGATCAGGAGCATTCGAATCAATTCCGTGGAGAGCAGGTAAAATGGCTGCTCTTTGCCTTCCGGTTGTAGACCCCAGTCACTAGCAGATTTTGGTACCGGAACATCATTACATCGTATGTGTACATTACAGGATGGAAGATCATCAGTAGCATAAAACGAAATCTCATAATCGACTAAAACTCAACCGTGTAAAAAAATAACTGGGTGTATTGTTGTACGAACGGAGTTCTACCAAATCGAATAAAAAAACCAACGAAATACTACCATATTTAGCTATCCTTCCTTTATTAATCACAAAAAGTGTCGCATGTTCCTCAACGCAATAGGTGTTTAGTGTCGTTTAGCCTATCACCGACCATATAAGGTACTCCGGGGCAAGTGAAAATACGGGTTAAGCGGGTACTATGGCTGCTGATCAATCGATAAACGTTTTTAGTGGTAACAATCTTCTAGAAATATGAAGCAGGACTATCAACGAATACAGCCAACACAAAAATATTTGGAAAGTTTTCTCCACTCGATCCATGGCTGCTCGTCCCCAACCTCGCAGTCTACGGATGGTCCGCACATCGTCCTCCACCTGATCGATCCACCTTGCTCGCTGATGTAACTCGTGGTTCACTCGCCTTCTCCACGTACCGTCCGCCATCTGCACCCCACCGTAGATGGTATGCAACATTTTCTTTTCGAAAACTTCAAGCATCGTCCAGATCTCGTGAGGACTATCGGTCTAATAAGCGTTTTGTAGATAGTAAAAAAAAGTTCGGTACGCCGGCGAACTCTACTCGATCATTCTTCTACCATCTCATTTTCGTCGCCACCGGAACAAACTCGTGGTGGGTGGCTTATTGTCTTCTCTTGAACCTTCTCCTACACGGTTAGAAAAAAGTACCTAATTTTAGGTACTTTTTTTCTCTTGCATCTCCTTCCCTCTTTCCTTTGTTGTCATAAAATGAAGAGCAAAACCACTCAACAAGGGCATTAAAGTGTGGGAACCCAACGTTGAGTAATCTCATGTTTACAAAAGTTGAGTGAAATTTACCTAACTTTTGGATAGTTTCTATTTAAAATTAAGTATATTTTACTTAATATTAAGTGAATTTTATTTAATTTCAAGGAAAAATTACTTAATTTTGGGTTCCCACAATGAACCCCCGATTTGAGTGAAAAGTACCTAATATTAGATACTGTTTTTTCTAACAGTGTATCATGTCTGATGTAGGCTTCTCAAAGTTACATGCCATAACATCAATGACGTCGGTGAAACCAAATAACTGAATGGGCTTCGTGAAAATCGAACCACTCGTGTCAATGCCTGATCTTCGTATGACTCCCTCCAAAGCGTTGTTGAATAGCAGGTACGAAAGACCATCATCTTGCGCGTTTCAAAGGGACTCGAGAATGCCCCCGGAACTCGAACTATGCACATCAACCAATCCATCGTCCTTGATCAACCGTATCAGCTTATCCGGAAATCCGTGTTCATGTGTTAGCGGCTTTGAAGTCGATGAATAGATGATGCGTGGGTACATTGTATTCAAGGCATTTCTGCGATATCTGGCGTACGGTGAACACCTGGTCTGGTCCGCCCATAATCCCGCCTGGTGCTGCCCCACGAACTCTCTTGCAATTGGTATCAGTCGAAGGCATAAAATTTGAGAGAGTACGTTGTAGGCGGCGTTCAGCAATGTTTAGCGCTCGTCGCTGATATCTGTTGAATAAAAAAAATCACATCAGAATCGTTCGTAGTACATAAAAGTGTAAACAGAGTTTTTGTCGTCTAAGACGAATTAAGTACTGTCCATTTAATTCCACCAGTTAATTTTCGTTATCTTTGCAGATACGTATTTCGACCACAACTTCTTCTGGGAATCCCTCCAAGAACTTCACAGGGAAATCCAGGAGGATATATGGCAGGAGTTTCACGGGTAATGGAATTTCGGAAGTTCCTTTAGAAATTCAACTCCGGGTATTCCAACGACTGTTCCTCTGAAAATTTCTCCGGGAGTTCCAGCAGTAGCTCCTCCGGGAATTCATTCAGGCTTTTTTAGAATTTATCTACAAAATCCTCCAGAAGTTCCTCGGAGAATTTCTCTGGGAGTTGCTCTGGGAGATCTTTTGAGAACTCTTCCAGGAGTTCCTCCTGGAATTCTTACTGAAGTCCATTTGGGAGTTCATCCAAGAGTTCTTACGAGAGTTACTCTAGAAATTCCTCCTGTTGTTCTTTAAGAATTCCTCCAGAAGTTCCACCAGAAGTTTCTCCGAAAAATCCTCTGATAATTTCTCCGGAAATTCCTCCAGGAGCTCCTCTGGAAATTACTCCAGGAGTTCCTTCTTAGAGGAACACTCGGGGGAACTGCCTTAGAAACTTCCGGAGGAATGCTCATAGAAACTGCCGGTGGAAGAATTCTCGTAGTTACTGCCGAAAGAGCTCCCGTAAGAGCTACCGGAAGAATTTCAGGAGTTCCTAGAGGGACTCCCAGAGAAACTATTGGAAGAACTTTGGGAGGAATTTCCAGCTAAATTTCTGAAGAAGGACTAAATGATTTCCAGAAAAAAAGCCTGCATGATTTCTTGGAAGAGCTACTGGTGGAACTCCCGGAGGCATTATTGAAATAACTTCCGGAGGAATTTCTGAAAAAAACTCCTTTTTCAGAGAATTTTTAAATGAACCCCCGAAGGAACTGCCAGTGAAACTACCAGAAGAATGCTCGAAAAAATTCTTGGATAATTCATTTTATACACAAATCTCGTCTAGCTGAAACCTTTCTAGGGGTATGTAGCTGAGCTGGATCATCATCATCATCAGAGGACCTCCCGGAGCTCCCAGAGAAATTCTCAGTGGAGCTTCTGGAGGATTTTCTATATAAATTCCTGAAGAAGCCTAAATCAATTCCTTAAAGAAAGCTTGAATGAATTCCCGGAGGAAATTCTGGAGAAATTCCCGGAAGAGGAACCCCCGTGGGATCTGCCGATAGAACTACCGGAATAATTCTCGGAGAAAATCCTGCAGAAACTCTTTGAGGAACTACCGGTGGAATTACCGGAGGAACTACAGGAGGAATTTTCAGAAAAACTCCTGGAGGATGTCCCAGTAGAAATCTTGAAGTTTCCACCGGAATTCTATCAGGATTTCTTTGGGAATAAATCTAGGAATTCCTCCGAAAATTCCATTGTTGATTTCATTTACGGTATAATTTCTGTATAAATCTGTATTTTTCTTTGTGGAATTGATTTTGAAAACGACCATTCCGTTGGTTTCCGGATTGCGACCGATGTGGCCAGATTGAATCCGAGTGGGCCAGGAACCCTAAAAATATCATTCCCATCATTACTTTGTAGAATCATGGAGTTTGAGGTGTCGCACGGCCTATTTTGAATCAATTTAGAAAATGGCCATTCCGTTGGTCCCCGGATTGGGACCGATGTGGCCGGATTGAATCCGAGTGGGCCAGGAACCCTAAAAATATCATTCCCATTATGGCTTTATAAAATCATGAAGTTTGAGGTGTCGCACGACCTATTTTGAATCAATTTAGAAAATGGCCATTCCGTAGGTCCTCCGGATTGTGGCCGGAATGGATCCGAGTGGGCCAGGAACCCTGAAAATATAATTCCCATAATTGCTTTGGAAAATCATGAAGTTTGAGGTGTCGCACGACCTATTTTGAATCAATTTAGAAAATGGCCATTCCGTAGGTCCTCCGGATTGTGGCCGGAATGGATCCGAGTGGGCCAGGAACCCTGAAAATATAATTCCCATAATTGCTTTGGAAAATCATGAAGTTTGAGGTGTCGCACGGCCTATTTTGAATCAATTTAGAAAATGGCCATTCCGTAGGTCCTCCGGATTGTGGCCGGAATGGATCCGAGTGGGCTAGGAACCCTGAAAATATAATTCCCATAATTGCTTTGGAAAATCATGAAGTTTGAGGTGTCGCACGACCTATTTTGAATCAATTTAGAAAATGGCCATTCCGTAGGTCCTCCGGATTGTGGCCGGAATGGATCCGAGTGGGCCAGGAACCCTGAAAATATAATTCCCATAATTGCTTTGGAAAATCATGAAGTTTGAGGTGTCGCACGACCTATTTTGAATCAATTTAGAAAATGGCCATTCCGTAGGTCCCCGGATGTAGCCAGATTGAGTCCGAGTGGGCCAGGAACCCCCAAAATATCATTCGCATCATTGC
This sequence comes from Armigeres subalbatus, assembly GCF_024139115.2. NCBI lineage: Eukaryota > Metazoa > Arthropoda > Insecta > Diptera > Culicidae > Armigeres > Armigeres subalbatus. The sequence continues at coordinate 23,600 of NW_026943104.1, forward strand.
TTTGTGAAATCATGAAGTTTGAGGTGTCGCACGACCTGTTTTGACTTAAAATTGTAAATGGCCACTTATTTTGGGTACAACTGACCCCAACGGAATCTGGAATAATTCTAGAACCGTACTGTGGATAGCCTCGAAACTAGTATAAATCAAAAATTGGGATCCATCCGGATGGAATGCAACTTGTTGCGAAAGAATCGGTCAAGAAATGCGGTTTTTACGGCAGTTTGGATTTTTGAAAGCCCTTAAAAACAAACGTTGGGGACGGAAAGGTTTCAATGGATACTTTCCGTCGTAATTAATACCGTCAAACGGGGTGACTTGCAACACATGGGTTTTCCACAAGTTTTTGTTTTTTTACAATAAAAATATACCCAAACATTGACCTATGTCGTCACGCATCCCTAGTTAACATTGTATTTGTTGAGCCTAGTTGGTATTTAGGTGAAAATATAGCTCACTGTTGTTTTTTTGTATTATTTTGTAAAACTGTTTCGTTTATTGAAAGTCGAACGTCGTAAATCGTAAGTTCGTGTAGCAAACTGAAAATAATTTCACCAAAATCGATCCCCTCTCCAGTTACAATACCTAATTAGGTATGTAATTCCGCAACAACTATAGAATAATAATATTGTTTGTTTTTGAAATATCAACTTTTTTGAAATTAGTCCTCCTGCGGGGTGACTTGCAACAGCTGTTACACGATAGTTTATTTTTCGAAAACTGCTGATTTAGTTTTTATTTTTTTTTTTCAGCATTGATTTTATGTTTTAGAATTCCTTTACCACGCCACGAAACTACAAGAAACCTGCAGGAAGTCACATGTATGCTAATTTTTCAACTTTGATAAAGCAGCGGTAGAAGTTAAAAATTAATTTGTTCATCCGGGAAGCCGCTTGGCGATACGATTTGTCCCTAACAACAATTTTCATTAATCCTTATACAGAAAATAGTAAAACTAAGACTTAAGGTGGTCAAACAGTGTTGAATCCCCAAAAAGATCCAATACTTGTGGATGTTTTACTGCTTGCGGCGGAAATGCCTTTTCAAAATAATGATCTTAACATAATCGTGGTAATTTGGATGCCTGGGAAAGAAAGTAAAACCGTTTTAAATACAACTATCCAGGGAACGGTGATGGTGCACACCATTCTTAAACCGACATAAAGCACTTTCAACCTTTCAAACCGATGACTTAAAAATATCAATCGATCCGTTGAAATCGTAACAAAAAATCGGAATGAGGGGAGGGGGATCCCTCCAGTACAGCCCCTACATTGACAGTGGTAAAGAATGACCCAGGATGAAAAATCACTATGATTAAGTTGTTCTAAATCATGTTATGATTGAATTCGATGAAGTGTTGCAAGTCACCCCGCAGTAGGGGTGGCTTACAACACCCATCATTTTGATATTATTTTCATAATTTTATTATTGTTATTTGTCTGATTATATGTCTAATCACTAATATTAGGACACATTAAAAGTATCATGTACTAGTAGAATGAATTAATCCTTCTAATTCAGAATTATTGAGAGAGAAACTTGAAAAGTGTTGCAAGTCACCCCGTTTGACGGTACATAATAGTAGGGTTCTATTCAAACCTCAGAAGTTTTCTATTCGGAACCACTGGAGGATTCTATTCCGGAAACCCAATCTTCTGGAGAATTCTTTTTACAATCCTCGGAGGTTTCTATTTGATATTGTTAAGATAATAGGTATATATATATTCAGAATATTAAGGATTGGGAATTTATTTTGGGTGTGAAGGTATCAAGTAGCATCCATAAAGGACAATTTTAAACTACTCAAGAATTGCCTTCAGAATATCTGTTTTCTTGAAGTGTGTTATTTGAAATTCGAAAAGAATTCCTTTCAGTATCACTACAGAATTTCGAAATCTTTGGTGGATCACAATTGGAATAGCTACATGATTCTATGCATTCGAAATTCTACAAGAATTTAATCTCGAAATCTTGTGGAACACTATTCGGAATCTCTGCAAGATTTCATTGCACACCCTGACCAACCTGACCCTGACCAAGGGAAATTCCAAATTGATTTCACTAGAAATCCCTTTAAAAATCTCATCAGACCCACAGAAGCATTCAATTGAAAATCCGTGTAGAATTCTATCAGGTATTTATATTCTGTTTTAAACCACTTAGGAATACAATTTGACTCCCTGGAGAGTGTCCGATCATTCCTGGCAAAATCAGTTTAATGTTCTCAAATGAACGTGATGTATAGAAACGGATATATGTACAAAAGAATATTGGCTGCCTGGAAAAAGGATCGGGTTTCCGGATGGGATGATTCTTGATATTGTAAAAGGTTCTTGACCTATGCTACAGCTATGTACATGTCGTAACAAATAAATACACATACTTATATACTCTTTTCTCATGGTCGATTGTCTCCTGCAGACTTAATACAAGCCTCTGATGGAAATCTTTATTCCACAGCCAAATCGAAAAAGTTTTTAACAGCCCATGAGGGCTTCTTAAAGTTACTTACACATGCTTAGTATCCTCTTTGGCGATGTGCAAGAGAACGATGTCTGGCGACGAAAGATAAACCACGAGCTCGTCTAACTCTACGACGAACGCAGTATCCAGAAAAGCTGGAGGGGTACGATGGACAGGGCAGTTGCAAGAACGCCGAACAGCAATCCAGCGAGCTTGGTGGGTGGACCAAGTACACGTCGATTTAATGAGTACGCGGCGCATCCGAGAATGAAGATATGTTGCCTCAAACCTGGAAAACAAAGGTCGTTTTAGGTGCGAACTGTTTTTAGATTTTCTTACCTTACCACTTAATTCCGGTTCCCAAAAGCGATTGGGATAAGTTGATGCGCTTACTCGTGCAACTGCTTGGCATCCGACGGAACTTCTGGGGTATTACCGTCGCTATCACCAGATAACAGGTGCCGGGGTTGCATTACGGCCGCCGCAATCACCGAGAGTTGTTTATATTTTGTTTTTTCTTCTTCTATTTTTCATTAAACAATCTCACCACACTGCAAAAAAAAACATCTTCGAGGCGAGAAAATATTTTAAAAAAGACCGCCGAATCATTTCAAATAAAATATATTTTAGTTATTAATGAATTATGAAATAGTTTTTCCCGAGGTTTTTCCTTCGCGATGAAGTGAAAAGATGTAAACACAAATCCAATTGAACACATATATCAAGACAAACTTTTCAAAACGACTTATCTGCTTTTGTAAACAAAGATTCAAACGACGATTTGACGAAACTGATAGCTCTCCCACGCAAACGTCTGACTTTACAATTGGGCACATAAAGTGACATTCCACTTGATGTCAAAATCAAATGCGCAGTGCTGAAATCCTTCAGTCGAGCAGCAAATTCGATCAGTTGTATCATGTTTTTCAAAGGTGTTATTCGGCTGTCAGAAATGTATGGGAATATTAAATACCTTCGAAAAACATGTTATTGGCCGAATAACACCAAAGCGCGAATAACATGTCATTCGACCGTAGTGTGGATATAGTATTAGATATTTTTATGAAACATATTGATTTAAATTATTAATTTTGATGTTTTATATCTAATTACAATGAAAACTAGATTTGTTTACAATTGTCAGTTCCGCCCTTTTGAAATGTTGATGCCGAATTGATTTTTGAATCGCAGAAACAGGAGGTAAACAAAAATGGAAATGACAACTGTTGTCAAACTGACGTGATTTGAATTGAGGGGCTTCTCAATGGTCGAGTATTGTAATAATTGTAATCCGTCACTCCCCAGGGGTATATAGTGGTGCCCGAAAAAATGGCCACCACTCCGTAGTGTATGTTTTCTACATCCGAAAAATCCGTAAGTCACCGGCGTCACAACGGAATACAGCAACCAAATTGAGAGCCGAAAATGGTGACCGATACGGAAACGAGTGACGAAACTAAAATGAATGCGCTGCGCGGGTGATCAAAATGCTCGCGACCGATAATGATGTTCTTAAGGCTCCGTCAGACGTTGCAAGCAAATCACTCGTGCGAGCGAATAATTTCTGAGAGCACTCGCCATTGCAGTCACACGTAGCAGCTGTTCACCTTTTGCAAATGTCAGATTTACTCTCATGCAAATATAAACAAAAAAGAAAAACATGTTTTTTCGGTCAAAAAATCTAATTCCATTCCTATTTTTGCAGTGCAACGCTGCCATCTGAAAACGTTTTCACTTTTGCGAGCGAAAAATTTGCTAGTGCTACACTAGCAAGCGCAATTTTGTTTCAACGAGTTGCCAATTTTTAACGCTTAGCAGTCACACAATGCAAGCGAGCGTTTGCTTGCGAGTTGTCATTTGTTTGCATGCAATCACTTGCAGTGTAGTCAGACATGCAAATTTTTGACAGACGTTACTTTCTGCGAGCAAAATGCTCTCTGCGAGTGATTTGCTTGCAACGTCTGACGGAGCCTTTAGAAAGTTAAGTCAAACTACCGATTTATAATAAAAATGATCTGGCCACCCTGAGTCAACTACCGATTTCCCAAAAAAAACCTGACCGCCCCGGTTTTAAG
>NW_026943104.1:28162-44482 GCF_024139115.2 Armigeres subalbatus
CTTCAAGGTTAAACTCTATCAATATTTTGATGCAAAATTTGTATCAAACCACAGAGGATTAATTTGAATTGGGTTTGTACACCTGTGTTCAGAATAATAGCAGCGGAAGCCGTTTTTCATACAAAATGGTCAACTTTGACAAGTTACAACTTTGTACCCCGATGACCGAATGAGCTGAAATTTTGGCAGTGAACTACAAATATGATGAATTTTACATATACTACGTACCAATTTTTTCGAATGACGCGTTCAAAAATTACGCACTAGGTCAAATTGTTCAAAAAAAATACTAATATTGTTATATTGGCCAATTGAAATGTAAAATTCAACAATTTATATTTTTTTAATTTTAAACTTAGTGTCTCGCAGCACCTGAATTCAAATTGATAACATTCTAATCAATTGTTTTATTGATATTTCCAAAACAAAAACTGCTATTATTTTGAACAATTTGACCTAGTGCGTAATTTTTGAACGCGTCTTTCGAAAAAAATGATACTTACTATGTATAAAATTCATCTTATTTGTAGTTCACTGCCAAAATTTCAGCTCAATCTTTCATCGGGATGCAAAGTTACAGCTTGTCAAAGTTGACCATTTTGTATGAAAAACGGCTTCCGCTGCTATGATTCTGAGCACGAGCGTGATTAACTGCTCTAATTACACAGAGAATGAACAGATGAAGTTCGGGACTAGCATCATCTTCAATGTGAAAGTACTGATGTGACCCAACATGAAGCAATACCAGCGCTGTCCGTGTCTGAGTGCTGGTCAATTAAGGAATACTGTGTCGGAAATTAAGAAATAAGTAAACACAGTAGTTCTAGTGAGTTTTTCCTTACCAATTATAGATTATGCACGACTAAAACTTTTTTGAGTATTCCTATAACCCCCCAATTAAGTTTCTGGAGCAATTCACGGATAAACTTTTTTATTGTGAAATTTTGAGGAATTGCTGCAGTAGCTTCCGAAAAAATGTAACAATATCTAGAGGAATTACCTGAAGGACTTCCGGATGAACTCCGAAGGAATCACTGAAAAAAAAAACTTTGAAGAAATTCTTGAAGAATCTTCCTGAGGAATTCAGGGAGGAATTTTTTTTTAACTTTTGATGTGATGAACTTCTTGTACAGGAATAATAACGGTAATAAAGATTTAAAAAAATATTAAAAAAAACTTTTGAAGGAATTCAAGGAAGAACTTTTTTTTAATCTTTATTAACGTGAACAGGGAAGAACTCTTGCAGGAACTTCCCAGCTAATTTCTGGAAGAACTTCCGGAAGAATTCAAGGATAAACTTCTAAAAAAATCATGGAGCAATTTCTAATGGAAACCACAGAGGAACTTCCAGAGATATTTCTCGAGGAACTTGAACAGGAATATCTGGAAGAGCAGCCGGAGGAGTTTTTGAAGGAACTTCCAGAGAAATTCTTGAAGAAACTTTTTTAGACATTCCTTGAAAACTTTTCATGAATTTTGTAGGAATTTCTTGAGAAGCTTCCCGAAGAATTCCTAACTAATTTCTGGTGAAACTTACGGAGTAGTTCTTAGTGAAACTTCTGGAGGAATTCTTGAGGGAAATTCGTCAGTTTTTTGTTTCGTTTTGTACACCTTTTCAATTGCTTCTATTTATCTGCTCCACCTAATGAACTCATGGGGACCTCCTTAGCCGTGCGGTAAGACGCGCAGCTACAAAGCAAAACCATGCTGAGGGTGGCTGGGTTCGATTCCTGGTGCCGGTCTACGCAATTTTCGGATTGGAAATTGTCTGGACTTCCCTGGGCATAAAAAGTATCATCGTGCTAGCCTCATGATATACGAATGCAAAATGGTAACCTGGCTTAGAAACCTCGCAGTTAATAACTGTGGAAGTGCTTAATGAAAAAGCTGCGAGGCGGCTCTGTCCCAGTGTGGGATGTAATGCCAATAAGAAGAAGAAGAAGAAGAACCTAATGAACTCAACATTTTTTCGTGATAATGTGGGGATTCAGAGGTATTCTCGGACCATAGAAGCAACACTAACTACACACACATCCTTTCCTTATTGTAATGTATTTTAAACCATTAATTTAAGTTAAACCAGTAATGTCAGTCTGAGCTAAGCTGAGCTGGTTTAGTATACTGTTTCAATTATTTACTCATCTGAAACCTGTCTCGCCAACAAAGTGCTTACATTTTTATCCTTGATCAATTCAAACTCAATATTTAAACTACCGCAATCATCTTTCTCAATGACGGAGTTCTATGAAACTATCTGACCAATCCAGTGTCTACCTTAATTAATCACGACAAAACTATTAAATGTACACATGCATAGCACATAGCCACTCTTCTCTGATATCACATAACATATGTGTAACTCGGGTAGTAAAAGTTGTACCCTTATAACACTTTTTATTTGTTATACGGAACATCAAAACGTCAGAAGATAGTATAACAGTATTTGATCTAACAAGGGGTCACGCGACTTATATTGTATATCTGAATACGATTCGCGTTGGAATTCTACAAAAGATTTTCCCTAGTGGCGTTGGGTGTTTAGGAGCTGAATTTGTTTTTTTTATAATTAATTGGAGATTGGGGTAAACAATATTACGGAAGGAGTTTAAGGTATGTAACTGATTTAATATTGTATTGATATTGATTCTACAAACTCGAACAAAATCCATTCGTACACCGCGCACGGGCTCCTAACCAGTAAACGATGAATTTGTTTGGTGCTTGGTTGAAATATTATGTTTTTATTCGAAAAGCATACGAATGCTCCTTCATTGCTATGAGCATATTTATTAACCGCATTTCTCAAACATTTCCCATGTGTGGCGTCTCTCCCAGTGGTGTGGCATCGCACCCGAATTTGACTTTTTTCTAACATGTATGTAACCAACTTTTCGTCTTTCAAAAGTCTTCTACACTATGTTTCCTTAAGCTATAAATAACAACAAGTAGAGTTTCATTTATCGGCTTATTTTGAAGAAATATCGATATTTACCTGAATTTACCCTCAGTTAAATGTTTAATGTACAGTTTTGGTGTTTTCTGTTTCCTTTTTACATGTCTTTGAAATTGCTCTACTTTTGATAAAGAGTATTCGAAATACTATCAACCCAAAAGCAATATTCTAATAATTAAAAGAATGCCATGAAAAGAGATAACATTAATATCGCACATCGTAATAACCTATTCAGATCAGGTGCTTCATTGCATGATAAAGATTATCTTGATTTCAATGTTGAATCATCACATTTTCATTTAATATGATATCCAAATTGGAAGCACCTCACAGTTGCGATACTCTCCTGCATTGTGATAAGCGAGTTTGCCTTCGTACGATTGATAATTTATAATGTTGCTTCTAATCTATCTATTTTGTGATTGTTGCGCACAGGCTTGCCAAAAACTCCTCGCCGAGTAGAAAATGAGCAAGAGCAGGAGTTTTTTTGAGGAGCAGAAATAAGCATCAAAACTCACAACATTGTGCATCATTAAACCCGAGCTTGTGCGTCGCAAAACAAGAGCGAGTCTATCTGTTCATCTTTTTCTTTTGGTGCGTCACTCACTTACACTCACACTCAAAACAGCCTCCAAGATTTTTTCAAATACAAAGCGTCGCTCCGGAGGCACAATGAGTGCTCTTTCTCCCGACGCCTCACTCACGTGTGTTTTTATTTTGCTTTTCCTCACTCTGTTTTTTTGTACCTCTGCTTTTTTACGCTTCCACTCAATTGTGAGGATGCGAAGGCAGCATTTTGCTGATGATGATTTTATTTGACTCTAGCGAAGGTGAGGAGTTTTGTCAAGCCTGTGCGCATCGTAGACAAACATTGGTGTATCCCTCGTCATCCTTTCGAAAAAACCGAAGACTGCGTATACAAAGATTCGTTCTCAATGTAGAACAGTTCTAAGGAATATACTTTTCTACACATGTTGAATAAAATCTAGATTTTTTTCCATGCTGACTCGAAAATATTATATCAATTTTAGAGAAATTTTATTTTCGTATGATAAATAAGTTAAAATGGTTAAAAGACGAACATTTCATCAAAAATCGCCTGAAAATAGAAGTTTACCGTACAAATAAATCAAATTTGATTTCATCAGATATAAATAAATTAGTAACAGCATAGGAGAGACCTTCTTTTGGATGCAATCCGTCATTTTTAAAAACAATTTAAAAAGTTGATGATAGAAAAATAAATATCATTATACTTTGGCTACAGATCTTGCTCTTTGTAGTCTTGGAAAAAAGTGTTATAATTTTCTGATCATATGGTATTTGTTTACACTTGAAAATGACAGAACGATGTTCCCGTTCCCAATTATAACAGTTTTGGCTCATCAAAAGGGGGTCAACTTTTGGATTGGATTTTCTTCGAAGATCCACTTATGTTATGTGCTGATATGTAAAATTTTCATCAAACGTCCGTTTTGATAGTAGAACGTGCTTCTCTCATTATAATCATCTCCACAGGAGTCCCAACCTATGGCAAGAAAATCTTAGACCAAACATCCCATCACTCGCACAGAAGTCCCAATCTGTGGCCTATAATATTCCACCATATGTCTCGCCTGATACGATATGCAATACCATTGCATGCTGCTCACAGGAGTCCCAGCCCGTGGCAAAGAATACCATCACCAGTAGCATTATCTGGCAACATGGAATCTTTCATCAAACGTCACGTCTGATGACCTTCAGCAACTTGAAAAAAAATTATGCATGAACTATGAACATTTGTTAATTTATGTTCTACTCATCAATAAATTTCAATATTCTTCAGGTTACCGGCCGATCATTGGTTCATTGTCTGGACAATAAATCCTGGCACGGATCGCCAAATGTGGAACCGGAAAAATTATCCATCAGCCAAATTACCATCCAATTGCGCGGCTACGTCCTGTGCGTGGGATGGTTGGTCGCCGAAAGAGGATGAGTCATGGCTTACTATGCGCCGATCGCCTATCGTTGAAGGACTAGGCATTTTTTTTTTCGTTCGTTTATTTGGTAGGCTCAGGCGTGTATAACACTTTACGGAGCCACGTTTCTTTGTGATATGTACAATCGACATAATCTTATTATTAAATTAGTAAGAGAGGGAAATAAGCCAACGTACTCGTGGTGACTCGAGGTTAGGTTTACAATGTTTAAGGATGGATGGGGATTAGGATTCGGGAATCAAGGAATCATCATAATCAAGGAATTTCAGCAGCTCATCCGGTCATTTGGCGTCGGGGACGATGTGGTGTGTCGTCGTGCTCGAAAAATGGTTCGCATGGGAGCATCTTCCGGACGGCCAGAGCTACGGCGCTCTACGGGACAGAAAGACAGAGACAAAACAAAAAAAAAACTTCGAAGAAAAGAAAAAAAAAACAAAAGTATTAGACTTTTATGTCAGAGGAACAAAGAAAACTATAAATGGTTTGCATATAGACCACATCACGATCCCCCAAAACACCTCTTATCTCCTGGAAGGGTTGTTTACCTCGGGCCACTAGGGTATCCAATAATTGCTCTCTGGAGACGTCGTTTTCCGAGCAGAACCAAACTACGTGATCGATGTCATCATAACCGGCTCCGCACCTACATAAGTTGCTATCGACAAGGTTTATTCTGTACAGATGTGCGTTTAGTGAATAGTGATTGGACATAAGTCTCGACATCACGCGAATGAAGCCTCGACTTAAGTCCTCACCTCTGAACTACGCTCGCCCAGAAACTTGAGGAATTATAGAGAATAGCCACCGTCCAAGTTCGTTGTGTGTCCAATTTCTTTGCCAACTTTGAAGAGTACTCTGACGGACTAATGGGAAAAACTCGTTGCTCGAGAATTGTCTATCATAAACCTCACCTTCCTGTGCGCCCACCTTTGCCAGCGAGTCTGCCTTCTCATTGCCGTGGATTGAGCAGTGAGAAGGGACCCAAACAAAGGTAATCTTGAATGAGGGTTCGGCCAAACGACGCATCTGCTCTCGTAGGTGTGTCAGTAAGTAAGACGGCTGCTTAACAGGTTTCCTCTACCGGAGGGCCTCGATAGAACTAAGCCTATCCGAGAAGATGAAATAATGGTCTACGGGCTGATCGGAAATTATCCCCAAAGCGAAGTTAATTGCTGCCAGCTCAGCAACATAAACCGAGCACGGTTCCTGAAGTTTTCGGAAGGTGGTTGAAGTTACATTGAAAACACCGAAGCCAGTGGGTCCGTTGATGCGAGAACCATCAGTGAAATATCTGTTGTTGCAATTGACATGTTCATATTTTTCAGAAAAAATGGAGGGAATTGAAAGATTTCGAAGATGATCTGGTATTCCTTGAATGGAGAAACTTGAATTGAGAAACTGTCATTGGTGAAGTCAACTCGAGGGGGAGTATAACATGGAAGACAAAGATCTGACGATATGTAGTTGAGATAAACTCTTAGGAATCTTGACCGATGAATCAGTTCAAGCATATTATCGAAGTTATGTAAGACAAGTTTGTTACTTGTTCCACATTTGATTAGTATTCTTAATGAGAGCTCCCAGTAACGGTGCTTTAGAGGAGTGACTCCAGCAAGCACCTCCAGGCTCATGTTATGCGTTGAATGCATACAGCCAAGGGCAATACGCAAACAACGATATTGAATTCGTTCCAATTTAATTAGGTGGCAATCAGCTGCTGAGAGGAAGCAGAAAGAGCCGTACTCTAAAACAGAGAGAATAGTCGTTCTATAGAGTTTGATGAGGTCTTCCGGGTGAGCACCCCACCATGTTCCGGAGATAGAACGTAGGAAATGGATCCTTTTCCGGCATTTCTCTATCAAATACTCAATATGAAGTCTCCAGGTGCATTTAGAATCAAACACGACCCCAAGGTATTTAGAAGATAAAGATTGGTTGATGTCATCTTTCAACAGCTTTAGTTTCAGTTGAGCAGGGTACCGCTTCTTAGTAAACACAACCAACTGAGTTTTTTGCGGTGAAAACTCGATCCCCAAATGTCTGGCCCAAACAGTCAGATTATCTAGGGTACTTTGCAATGGTCCTTGCAAGACAGCTGCACTTGGACCTCTTAGAGAGACCACGGCATCATCTGCAAGTTGTCTGAGCGTGCATTGTCCTTCCAAACAATTGTCAATATCTTTAACATAGAAATTATAAAGCAAGGGACTTAAACATGATCCTTGGGGAAGTCCCATGTAGCTAGTCTGGAAGTTGTCAGAGTGCCGAGTGCGAAGTTCATTTGTTTTTCTGACAACAAATTGTACAAGAAATTGTTCAAAATAACGGGTAATCCACTACTGTGCAGATTGTCTGACAGTACTTCTATGGAAACTGAATCAAAAGCGCCCTTAATATCCAAGAATACTGAAGCCAATTGCTCCTTGTGCGCAAAGGCCAGCTGTATATCTGAAGAGAGAAACGCTAAACAATCGTTTGTTCCTTTACCTTACGAAATCCAAACTGAGTATTTGAGGAGAGTAATGCATTATGTTCAACCCAATGGTCGATTCTTGAAAGGATCGTTTTTTTCCAATAATTTTCTCATGCATGAAAGCATGGCAATCGGTCGGTAGGAATGGTAATAAAACGCGGGTTTCCCAGGCGTGTGAATAGCTATAACTTTAACCTGTCGCCATTCTGGTGGCACAATGTTGTACTCCATGAAACAGTTGTACATACAGGTCAAGTAACCGTCTTTTTGCGATATCTGGGAGATGTTTAAGAAGATTGAATTTGATGTTATCGCATCCCGGAGCTGAGTTATTCGATGAAAGAAGAGACATAGATAGTTCCAGCATTAAGAATGGTCCACCCAATGAACCGGGATCAGTGACTGATTCTCGAAATAGCGGTTCTGCTGGTACGGAATCTGGACAGACCTTTTTTGCGAAGTTGAATATCCATCGATTGGAGTAATCTTCACTCTCGTTGGTGAAAATGCGGTTCCGCATGTTGCGGGCCGTTTTCAAAAGTGTTGTCATTGAGGTTTCTCGTGATAGTCCCTCGACAAAACGTCGCCAGTAGCTACGTTTTTTTGCCTTGAGAAGATTTTTGAGCTTTCTTTCGAGCCTCAAATACTCTTCAAAAAGCTCGGACCTTCCGTGTTTACGGAAGGCCTTGAAGGCATCAGATTTCTCAGAATACAACTTAGTACATTCATCATCCCATCCAGGAGTGGCTGGTCTTCTTATGACAGATGTACTTGGAACGCGTCGTTTCTGAGCTTCCAGTGCGCTTTTATGAATCAATTCGGTAAGGAATCGATACTCATCCAGTGGCGGAAGAATATCAGTTGATTCAATACCAATTTTCACCGCCGATGCAAATTTTGCCAGTCAATGTTCTTCGTGAGATCGAAAGGAACATTAACTGGCTCAGATTGTTGATAGCCACTCTTAATTGTGGTGACTATCGGCATATGGTCACTACCATGGGGATCTTGAATTACCTTCCACGTGCAATCTAATGATAGTGAATTTGAACATAAAGACAGATCAATACGGCTTTGTTGACCATTTGGTCCTATTCGAGTTACTTCACCTGTGTTCAAAATATTCAAATTGAAATCGTCACACAAATCATAGAAAATAGGCGCTCTATAATCGTCATACGTTTCGCCCCATCCAATACCATGTGCGTTCATATCACCCAATATCAATACTGGACATGATAGAAGGGAGACTGCGCTCCAAAGCTGTCGACGATTAAGAGATGCGTTTGGTGGAATATAAACTGAAGCTATGCAAAGGTCTTTATTCTTTACATTTACTTGGCAAGCGACGATTTCTAAGCCATTAACAACCGGAATGGGAATTCTGTAGAAGGAGTAGCATTTTTTGATCCCCAAAAGAACGCCACCATAGTGGTCATCCCGGTCTTGGCGAATAATGTTAAAATCGTGGAAGTTGATTTCATCTTCAGAAGAAAGCCATGTTTCACAGAGAGCAAATACATCACAATCGGAATTGCGAATCAAAAACTTGAATACGTCCAATTTATTTTTCAGACTATGACAGTTCCACTGCAGCACAGTGATTGTATCTTGTATGGCCGTATTATCCATCGAAAGATACAAGTCCTGCAAGAAGGGGCCATGAAACAGTCAATTGCTTCAGATAACTTTCTACTGTTGGAATAAAGAGGTCAATGATTGGCCTCAATGAATCCGGAATATTGAAAACATTCAAAAAGCGGTCCACGAGGTCCTTAAAGGATATCAATCCTCGCTTGGGCGAGATTCTCTTTTCGGAAGTGCGAGTAGCATTTTCCTTTTCATTGATAATCCTAGCCGGATGTTTCTTAGGAACATCGGTTTTAGGCAATGGCGGGAATGTCTTAGAGCAGCAGGGATCTGCAGTGAAGACTGGTTGCTTCGGGATTTTAAATAATCCCCCATTACCTTCAGATTTTGCCAAGCCTTCATGGATGACTTTTGTTTTCTTACGGCGCGATCCCGGGGAGGAAGGTTGCTTCCTCTTTCCGGGCGCGTATACCTCCGAAAAATCATCCATATCGGCTGCGTCAGAGTCCGATTCATCAATGGAGATAGAATCATAATAGTCTCTTACTTGAACGGCAGCTGAAAAAGCAGTCTTTGCGGTGGCAGTGGCGGATGTGTTTTGCACTTTAACCATTTCAACATAAGATTGCTTGGAGCGCTATACCGACGAGCGCTTCACTTTTTGGGTGTGTCTTTTGTACACCGGGCAATCTTGCAAACCATGGGCAGGATCCAAACCACAATAAGCACATTTTGTGGCTTGTTGCTGGCAGGTATCCTCCCGATGTCTTTGGAAACATTTACCACAAAGTGGTTTGTTGTCACAAAACTCGGCAGTGTGACCTAATTGTTTGCAGTTGGTACAATTAAATACCCTTGGTACAAACAAACGCACCGGAAACAACATATTCTCGATATCTACATATTTTGGGAGCATCGAACCGGCGAACGTCACCCGAAGCGAGCCTGACTTAGAATATACCTTTTTGCCGTCTACCATGGCTGCTGAATGCAATTCCTTGCAATCCAGAATATCCACGGTAGACTCCATTGCGTTCTTCAAGCGGCCTTTTCCCGCAAGTACATCCTTGCAAGTCAGGCTCGCTGCGTTGATCACACCTTCTATTTCGACCTCCCGCGAGGGGACATAAACCATATATTCAATATTGTACGCCCTGTCGCCAGCAATTTCATTCGCCACCTGGTATGTAGGTGCGGTGATGCGTAGTTTGTTTCTGTTGATTTGATTGAAATCAAGCTTCGTAAAACGACGCGTCAAGTCTCGTTTGATGCCGAGAAAATCTAGGCTTTTCGCTTTCTGCCGAAAGTAAACAACCCAAGGGCCAGGCGAAGATGCCTGGTAAAATCGTGTGCGAACCTCTTTTGGTGGCACATCACCTCCCACAGTCTCTGCTTCCATTCTCACCCCGAAAGGTGGAAGGACAATTCTGGCTTATACTAACTTAAAACTATTACCAAATCAGAAAAAAAAACTAGTTCAGTTGATTTAAATCAGTCCCGCTCCAAAAGGGAGAACAATAAAACAAAATCTGCCACTTATCTGCGCTGCTGCTGTAGGTAGCAGCAGAAACAATAGCCTGCTTTACTGGCGTCGCCAGAAGCAGCTACTTCGCTCGCCGACAGTGATCGCCTTGGATCCGTAGGTAGGCACCACACAATAGACTCGCACTACCGAACAACACCCGCGATGAGACATAGCACACACGTCTGGCTCGTTCGAACTATCGGCACGGAAATGGAAGGACTAGGCATTATGCCATCGTAAAACGGGTGAATGAATCCATATTCATTAATCTGCTAACATGTTAAGGGGTACGCGTTAAAATACACGCTGGAGGTATTTAACTCATACCCCATACTTCCGAAGGAATTCCTGGAGTAACTTCCAAAGAAATTCTTGAAGAAACACTTTTAGGAATTCCTGGAGAACTTTTCATGGATTTCTGTAGGAATTCCTGGAGAAGCTTCCCGATGAATTCCTGGAGGGACTTCCTAACTAATTCCTGGTGAAACTCCCAGAGTGATTCTTAATGATATTTCCGGAGAAATTCCTGGAGGAACTTTCAGAGGAATTCCTGGAGGAGTTCCGGGGGAACTTCTGGAGGAATACCGGGGGGAATTTCCAGAGGAATTCATGGTGGAACTTCCGGAGAAATTCCTGGAGGAACTTCCAGAGGAATTTCTCGAGGAACTTCAGCAGGAATGTGTGGAGGAGCTGCCGGAGGTACTTCATGACGAATTCTTGAAGAAACTTTTGGAGAAATTCTTGAAGAAGCTTTCGGAGGAACTTTTGAAGGAAGTTCCGAAGGAATTCCTGGAGGACCTTTTGGAGAAATTTCAGGAGGAACTTCCCAAGAAATTCTTAAAGAAACCTTAGGAATTCCTGTGGAACTTTTCATAGACTTTTGAAGGAATTCCTGGAGCTTCCCGAAGAAGTGTTGGAGGGACCTCCTAAATAATTCCTGTTGAAACTGCTGGAGGAAAGCCTGGAGGAGCTCCCAGAAGTTTTCCTGAATGATTATCAAGAGGAATTTCTGGGGGAATTCCGGAGAAATTACTGGAGGAATTTCTACAGAAATTCCTGGATGAACTTCTTAAGAAATTCCTGGAGGAACTTCTGGGGCAATTCTTGGAGGAACTTCCGGAGGAATTTCTGGAGGAACTTCTGGAGGAATTCCTGGAGGATCTTCCGGAGGAATTCCTGGAGGAACTTCCGGAGAAATTCATGTAGGAACTTCCGGAGGAATTCCTGGAGGAACTTCCGGAGGAACTCCTGGAGGATCTTCCGGAGGAATTTCTGGAGAAACTTGTCGACAAGTCGAGTCAAGTACGAGACACTGAAGACGACCTTACTGTTGAGGTCGAAATACGTATCTGTCAAGGTACAATTAAGTGGTGGAATTAAAGGGGTTGTACAAACTCGTCTTATGACAAGTCACGAAACATGTTCAACATAGCATGTTGCAAGGTTTCTTGGTGCGTTTGTACATTTTCCGCGGCATTCTGAAATCCTGCTCCCCCAGGAGAAGTGATCACTTTTTGACATGGTCTGATACCTATCTTGCGACGTCTTAAACTTAATGATGATGATGATGATGATGATGATGATGGTCCCGCCACATACCCCTACAAAGGTTTGAGCTAGACGATTTATCTTTAAGATAATTAATTGAATTTAATTTTTCAACAATTTAATCAGATTTGCGAAAAAAAAAATCAAAATCGATCTGATTACCATCACAGATATAAATTTCTTAACTTTCCATTACTATCCAGCAAAAATATTAAATGTAAAAAACTGTTTAGTTCATCTACAGATTCTCATAAGTATCAGTAGTGATGCTTCGAGTGCATAAAAATGCAAAACTTGTGATACCTCTCGCACAGATTTCAAAAGTTCCACCAAGAATCGCGTTTCATGTAATAACAAGTAACGTTAGCCACTCAAAGCATCAATAATAATCTAATAAACTATGTCGTTGTCAACAAAATCAAAACTTGTGTTACTGCTCCGTCGATATCAAAAGTTTCTGGTATCAACTGCGGAAACCAAACTCTACTAGATAGCCTATTACTAATCCGCAGAATCATTGAAACAGCTGAAAAGCGCAAGTCTGTACATAAATTTAAAATCATTCATATCTGCTTTTACGCGCGCGCGAGACTCAAACTTTTGTAGACTACACAAGAAAAAGGTCAAATTACAATTACGTCAATAAATATAAAATCCATCATCATCATCGAGGCGAACAAAATAGTTTATTAGTGCCTCAATAATTGAAAAAACACAATTGTCCAAACAAAATATCCGTAGGTCAAACTCCGTCAAGATACAATAATTAATGATTTTTAAAAGTCAACTAAGTAGCTGCTTAAAATACAGCTTTTACGTGTGAAACACAAAGTCTCTTGAATTGTGATAATGTCGTTGTATCGTTTGATATGTGTAGGCATCGAATTGAAATCATTGATACCTTTAAAAAACAAAGAATTTTGTGAAGCTCCATGCAAAAGTTTGGTGTTCTTACATCTTCCGCGTTTCTAGTGTTATATCTCTGAATGTCACTTCCTCTTTTCAATTCGATCACACAAATATCGAGGCAGCAAACCATTTACTACTTTAAAAATGAACACCATTGTTAAATACACAATTCTTTGCTTCACCGAGAGCCACTGCAATGCATCCAACAAAAAGTTGAGGAAGTGAATCTGTTACATCTTAAAATCAAACGCATAATCTTATTCTGCAAGCGCTGCAATCTCGATATTTGTGTCTGATTTGCTAAAACAAAATGGAAGGACAAAAGTCCAAGTGAGGAGAGATGATTGATTTGTACAACTGTATTTTACTAGCTGTATTTAATTCGTTTTTCAGTCGACATAGGATTCCATACTTCTTGGCTATTTTCTTGATGACATTGTCAATATGTTGGTCAAATTTCAATTTATCATCAATAATCACGCCAAGATATTTAATTTCCCGTACGCGATCATGAGTCTCGTCATCAATTTTCACAGAGACATTATCAATTGAACGATTTCGCGAAATAACCATATACTTTGTTTTACTAATATTCAATTTTAACTGTTTGTACTTCAACCATCTACTCAAAGAATGCAAATCTTCATTCAAGTGTTCAATCGCTTCCTCCAGATTTTGAGCTGCAATGAATATTACAGTATCATCAGCAAACAAATTAATATCACAATAACGTAAGACCCGTCGCATGTCATTAATGTACATAATGAACAAAAGGGCCCTAATACACTTCCCTGTGGTACGCCAAGGTCATTCTCCACGGGACACGACACATAATCATTAGAAAGCAGTCTGTTGGGATCTGTCAGACAAATAGCTTTCAAACCATTTGTATGCAGAACCCGAAATTCCAAAGCGCTTAACAGTTTTCAACAATAATAAGGCTGAGAAATTGTCTCAAAAGCGCGTTTGAGATCCAAAAACACAGCTAGAATAGTATCTTTACGCTCCATGTGTTCTTTCCATTTAGATAATACCAAGTTCAATGCAGTTTCACAGGAATGACCTTCTCTGTAACCTGATTGTTCCGGTATTAACAAGTTATTACTATTTAAATATGTAATTAGCTGGCCTTTAACTACAAGTTCTAAAATTTTCTTCTAAAAACATGTTGATGGGACGAAACTCTTCGGCTTTAATCGTTCCAGCAACTTTTTGTATTGGAATCACTAGTGATTCCTTCCAAACATGCGGCACGTGCCCAGTTTGTAATGATTCATTTATAAGGTCCAGCAAGTTGCGTCCAATGACATGAAAGCAATCTTGAATAACTCTAGCATTAACATTATCAACTCCAGCCGTTTTACCTAAAGAAAAGCAAATGTTTTTAAGTTCTTCAAAAGTAATCGGGTGAAAACACTCAAATCTACAGTTAATATTTATCGGCTGTTTTATTTCATCAGGCTCATCCACTAACTCGATAGATCGGTTAATGGATAAGACACTATTGACGAAATAATCGTTGAATTTAGGATGCAATTTCTTGTTCTGACTGTTCTAATGTGCCATTAAAAGTTATGGACCGCGGCTTGCAACTACTAGGCTTTAATAATGATTTCAATATTTTCCATAACTCTTTGCTGTTGTTTTGATGCTGATAAATTTTCCTCTGAATATACTCGCAACGTGTACGTGTCAAAGATTGCGAATATTTGTTCCGCGCTACCTGATACCTATTCCAATGATTTTCATTATTAGTTCTACGAAACTTTTTATACAATTTATCTCTTTTACGTTTCAGGCGCAAAAGGTCTAAATTATACCAGCTGTTAGAATTATGCAAAGTTACTATCTTCTGTTCTACTAATTGATTGGTACAGGATTTCAAAACGTTTGTAAGAACAGCTGATCTTTCATCTATATTACCGGAATTTTCTTGAAAATCCACGTTTCTTTCGACAAGACCCGAAATTGCTTGTTTAGAATATTTTCTCCAGCACTTCATTTTAATTAAATTACTATCATTACTATTATTGTCGGTAACGTTAATGACTAGCGTTTCATGATCGGTTACTTTTAAATCATTACTCGTTTCGCTTAGTTACAGAATCAAAATTTGTATACACATGATCAATCAAAGTTCTACTGTGCTGGGAAATACGCGTATAAGAATTTACTTTTGTTTCAAATTAAAAATCCGCTAAATGTTTCAAATGATTCGAATTGGAATCGTCACACCAATTGATATTAAAATCACCAGCAATTACATTTAATTTACTAGGATCTATAAATGACTCAAACCAGTTTTCCAAAATTTCAATAAAACGCTGGTCACTTGCACTGGGAGAGTGATATAAAACACTATAATTACCCATCTTCATGCCACTGTACAACTGCAAATGCCTAAGAACCAGTTTCCATCACAAACTTCGTTCAATTGAAGCTTGAACTGAACTGATTCTTTGACATAAATAGCAACACCGCCAGTGTGTCTAGAATGTGATAAACAAGCAGCTACACTATAACCCGGAATGCTATACTGATCAAATGCTTCAATGTCGACTATATGAGTTTCAGATAAAAACACTAAAATGGACGTTTATCTTCCTACAATCTTACGTAATGTAACGTAGTTTGTAGACAAACCCGCAATATTCAAATACAAAATATCGAATTTGCTCACATTTCTACTAGAACTTGTTGCTATTCATTGAAACGTAAGCTGCTCTTTTTCCGTTCAACTAATCGCTTATAAACACTACACTCCAGTACTGAAGGCACTGTGGTTCACGTCCAATTTCATTTTACGTTCGGAATTCATTTTATACAATTGACACATTTCAATACAGTTGACGTGCATTCGGATGTCTTGTGACGATCGCTGCACTTTGAGCACGCAATGCCATTTTGCAATCCGTACTCATGTGCCCAAATTCTCCACATTGAAAACATCTCAAAACACTAATTTTCGGGAACAACAAGGCACCGATCAAACCTTATGTTAACTTTTCTCGCGGTCAACAAACAACTATAAGTCTCTTTATCGACTTCAATAACAACATTGTTCTTGTTGTACTTAAAACGTGGATTTTCATACATTCTTATTACTTTAACATCATTTATTGCGATGTCTTCATTCTGATCTTTCAAAATCTGAATGAATTCATCGGAAGAAAACTTATCGCACATTCCCATCACTTTTAGTCTTGGCACCGATGAGGGAACAACAGCATCATAGTTTTCACCCAGATTGCTTTGAAATGCCATTTTTCACAACATCAACATTAAATCCTGTTGCACACTCAGCAATAATAGAGCCGTTTTTCCCGTTTCTAAAGTT
>NW_026943105.1:0-5458 GCF_024139115.2 Armigeres subalbatus
CTTTTGCAAATTTCGAATTTTTGCTTTAATTATTTTATTTTTTCAATATTTTTCAAAATATAGGTGAGCTAGAGGAATGGGCCAAATCATGCTCAGCAGTTCCACCGAATCAAGAAACAGCTTTCGTAATCGGCTATGACATAGACCATGAGAATGGACGTTTTCGTATGGTATACAGTAGTAGGAAACTATTGAGTCTGCTCATGTCATTCTGCACTGTTGCCGCAGACTGCACTTTTAAAACCACACTGCAAGGATACCCATTAATGGTCATTTGCGTAATCGATAACATGCGACATGCTCATCCAATTGCATTCGCAACCATAACCAGACAAGAAGAAGTTGATTATTGCTACGTGTTTGCCACAATTGCGAATAAATGCAAATACTTCGGAATAAGACTTGCAGTATCAACGTTCATCTCTGACGGTGAGATCGCTTTAAAAAAAGCAGCAATGGAAGTGTTCGGTGAGGATGTTAATATAGTGAACTGCTTCTTTCATGTGATGCAGAATGTTCGCAAGCATCTGAAGAAAAACACTAGAGAGTTCACAAAGGAGCAAGCTGAACAACTGCAGAAAGTTATAGGACGCTTGCAGGTCTCTCCTTCGAAACAACATTTTGAGCTTGCGTGCGGACTATTAAAGGCGAAGTATTTCGAATGTCCTGACTTTCTTACATTTTTTGACAAATACATGAATGATAAGTTTTTCATGAATTGGTACGAAGCATACCAGCCTGGTTGTCCAGCAACGAACAATGCCCTAGAGGCCGTGAACAGAGCAATTAAAGAATGTCACCTGATGAAAGAGCGAGTTCCATTTGGAGTTTTCAAAACTCGAATCCTAACAGTACTGGAAAGCTATTCAACGCCTAGCCGGGTGATTAAATATACGAGGGAGTACGGTTTAGACATCGAAAGAAAGGCATTCAACTGGCTCAATAACGGCAAAAAATATCGCACGGTGAACGACTTCGACAAAGGATCGACATACGTGTATCTTCCAGGAGAAGAGAAAAAAGATGTTTCCGTTCATGATATCGATGTTTTTCGCAATCCACGCTACGCAAATTTCGACGAATTCAGCAAGAGCATCGGTAATATCCATCGTGTTGAAGTCACGGAAGCTGATTGGCGAGCAAGGAATAGTACGTGTAACACCTTTTTCAAATCGAACTGCTGCCATCACATTGTAGTAGTCTCAGTGTCACGTGGTTGCTACAAACTGCGACCCTAGGCGAACACTCTTACGCTCACCCATAAACGGCTACCTGGTAGGCCTAAGAAAATGACTCAAGCGCTGCTGATTGATTAGCAGGACATGATCCATACCCTCAAGATCTTGTTGTTACAACTTTTATAAGACATATTTTTAATCATTTGTATTTCTTGAAAAGTATATTTCTGAAGTGAAATATTACCATTTTAACATGTTCAACATACATATAGAACACTGTTTTAATAAAGCGATTGTCTAATTTAAAAGAATAACATTTATCAATGGTTTCTTTTAAATAGCATTCATTGGAGACATAACCCTGTGGTAATATATTTGCGTGCATTTATGTTTAAGACCCTTACACCATTGTAAAGCCTCTACCCTAGAATAATCTGCATATTGCAAGATTTTATACTGGTTTTGTAGGTTTTTTGTGAGAAAATCCAGCATCCATCTCCTTGGTACTATGTTGCTTCAATATTATGTTTTCCGAATTTATTGCTATCTCAAGCAAATTTATTGCTAATTTCACATTTGCTAATGCTATTTTTTCAAATTTCCTTGGCAAAAAAAAAGTAGTTCAATGCGGCTTTGACGAATTTTACGCGAAAAATGTTATTTTTCTATGCTATGTTTTCGGATTTTTAGTGCTATTTACAACTTTTCGTTTGTTGTTTTAATGTATTTCTTTCATTTTGGTAACACATTTTATTCTTCTTTATCGACATCAGCTCACTAGCCGAGACACAATTTCACGGCCCATTTCAATTTTAAGCAAAATCATAGTTAATTTATAGCCTTTAAACACCTCCAAATTCTAATTTCACAAGCATTACTACATATTTCTGATTTGGTAAAATATGATTGTTCATTGCACATTGTTGAATAAAAAGTGCTAATTTTACATTTTCAATTTGAAATTTCTTTATTTTCTTTGGAACAAAATGAGTGTTTAAGTGGCTAAAATTCATTTTCAAAAAGCTTTTTCTCGTCGTTTTACACTAATGAAAATCCACACATTTTTATTGGCAAAAATCTAAAGAAATTTACAAATAAATTTTATGTGTGCGTTAATGACCACCCGCTATTGGAAAATCCACATAAAGGTTATTAATTAATAAGGGTTATGTGTGTTTCCACATATACGCTATGCAAATTTATATAGCCGTTATGTGGGAAATGCTATAGTCAAAATTTATATGTGCCACACATAATGGATATGATTGGATTTTTGTCAGTGTATGGAAATTTTTTAAGTTTTCCAATTAATTCATAAGAATATTCGTGTAGGAAAACAAATTTATTCTAGCTTGTTCACTTTTGTTTATGGCCAGATATGCTCGTTTGATTGGATATTATCGATTATTTTTGTTTTGATTATTGTTTTTTTATTGCGAATTGTTAGATTTCAATTGGAAAATTTGGTATGGGTTAAAGACTATCATTACTTGTTTAGCGCTGGACCTTTTTATTTTGACGGGAAATTGTTATCTTTTGATTGCGTTTATCATAATTGCCGTTGCTTTATTTGAAAGTTTCACCGGTCACTTTTGAATTATTCAAAGTAAATTATAATTTTTTTATTGCTATTTTAAGTTTTTTAGTGCTAATTTTTATTTTTTTGTTGGCAATATGATTAATAATTTATTGGCGATATCTTATTTTTTTGTTGCTATTTTTCACTTTTTCATTGATGTTTTATTATGCTGCCCTTTTTTATTGTGAAAGTCCCAATAACAATAAATTCTATGGTGTATCACAATACATTGTATTGTATTTATATTGTGAAATTTACATTACTCTTTATTGTAACTTTAATGTATTCTTTCTTACTGTAACAAAAAAAGCTATTGTTTTTTTATGGTACATTTTATTCGGGCACTCAAAATAATATAAAAATGCTGAATTGTAAAACTGAGTTTACCGAGAAAAAATGGCGAAGTCCAAATCGCATTCCAAACGCTTTATGGATGACAATCTTTAGTGGAAAAATATAGTAATTAAAAGTACGTAAGTTTAGCCAACATTTGTCAGTATCCTTTATGTTTTTCATATTTTTCATTATTTTTTTCTGCAGGTTCAGCTTCAGTTCAATTAATTATATATATGCGTCTACTTCAATGGCTCTACATTCTAACTGGAAATTGGCTTGCATTTCAACTTTGTGTTCTATTAGCATATCCACAGTTATTAATTTGCTAAGATTACTAGAAGCAGTCATCTCTGCTTATGGGGTAAGTTTCTGACATGTTTCATATTCATTAATGAAATTAAAATAAAATTTCTTCTGATTTGTAGAGTTGTTTTGGAACTTCTCGTTAGGCGACTTATACTAAGGACACACCTGTGGTACTTGTACCATGGTACAAGAGAACAAGAAAATTATTCCAAGACTATCTTCAATAAAGACAATAATTGGTATGGTATTCATTTCAAGATTCTTGTACCATGGTACTTGTACCACCAGTGTGTCATTAGTATTAGTGAAATTTAAGGTGATTATACAATCAAGCCATGTGCACGGAGAAATTGGAATACTCAGAAGTGGGTGTGTTTTCACCCATCTTCGAGATAAGTGGACTAACCCATAAGGTGGGTAAAGTGGCTTTACCCATAAGTGGGAAGAAGGCTTGTACGTCAAAATTGATGTGTACTTTTCAACCACCTTCAAGAAGCAAATTTTTTGTTCGGATGGGTAAAAAACACCCACCTGCAGTAAAAGTAATGTCAGCATTGAGGATTTTCGTCTAATAATTAATTCTGATCACAAATAAGTACATTTCAAAACAACACAACAATCGAGTAAATTATTTTCTCTTTGATGTTTTAAATTTTATACATTCGAAGTTATTGGAGCCTGGCATTTGTGCTTTTTCATATGAAGTCCAGCAATGTCCTTTTGCATAATAGTTGTTTCGTTTTGAAGCCATGTATAAAGGTATCCTGACCCCGCCGTTGTTTTTGAATATAATACCGTGTGCGATGCTTATATAGCGATTCAAAGAAAAGTTATCTGAAAAATAAAACACAAAATGAGTTAAACTTAGAATCCGGAACTTCCTAAAACAAAATTTTAACTTACTTTCAACGCTTATCATCTTCTTTGAAGGTTCCCACATTTTACTTATTGTGTAAAGCTTCAGCGTACCACATTTTACTTCAGCGTCAGTACAGCTTACTAGTACTTTATCTGTTTCAAATAAATTGCTTTAAATAAAAAGACAGGTATTTCTTGAGACGCCATTCTTCAACTTCACAAAAAAATTGCTAACTATTTTTTCAACCATAAAGGCATAAAAAGAACTCACATTTCTAACACAATAGAACTATTTGAAGATGGGTACTTTTCCCCCATTCTGCATATTATAAAATCACTCACCTTTTTGACAGCTTCATATAGATTCCGAAGGTGGGTGATTTTCATACATGAAATGTGTATTCTCAATTCTCCGTGTGGTGAATTTCAAATTCACCACACGGTTTTCTACTCCTATTATCAAAAGTTAAAATCTAGCGTAATAATTTTCGTACAATGCTGAAATTGAAGTCGATTGTTTAGCATGAGTAAACAAACGATCTACGGATGTTTCATCCCCATGGGCGTTGTGGTTCTCTCAATTCGTGCTCTTGAAAAATCACTAGAAAAAGCACGTGGTTTCCAAGATGGCCGATTTGTGGCTTTGTTGTATAACCACCTTAAAGGAAATTTCTGAACTGGACGAATTAATCGGGAAACGTCGGCTAAGACTGGTGCAGGCTTGCAAGATGTTCGACGTGAATCCGTGACAATGCAGGAATAAAACCTGAAATATCATCCTGCAGGTGCATCCTGGAAAAGTCTGAAAACTTCTTGTTTCATTCGAAATCATTATAATTTGTAATTTATGTATGCAACTGTGATAAACATGTAAATAAAACGTTTTTCTTTTTTATTTTTCTGTTATTTCTGTTAAAATAATGAAAATAGTTTTTTTTTGGTTTGACAAACTCAATTTCATAAATATTCGATTTTATGAAATTGAGTAGATATAACTCAAAATAAAATATCTGACACCATGACTCAAAATTGAGTTCAAGGCCATGAACTCAATTTTGTCTTGAGCCAGTTTTTACGATTTTGAGTTAAACTGACCCAAATTTGAGTTGAGCCAGACGAGCGTGATATATTTTCTGTCAAATTTGCCGTTTCCGTCGCCGTTCCGTTGCATTGCGTTTGGGGCTTAACGCAGATGGTAATT
>NW_026943105.1:5480-7000 GCF_024139115.2 Armigeres subalbatus
CCAGTCTGCCTCTAATTCTGCCAAAGTTATTTTGCAGTAAACGATGAGATTTTCACAAATGTTATGTCTGTTTGTCTGTGGCAGAAAGTTGCAGGAGAGTTGAGGACTTATGTGGATTCAGGGGTGAACGCTCTACCACGGACTAGGTATTCGCCGTACGCCAAATATTGCAGAAATGCCGCAAATACAACATGTCCATTGTCCACACATCAGCTACGATTCATCGACTTCAAAGCCTCGTATGATACAATCGATGACAGCAAATGCACTAGCACGAATCTCACGGTTACTGCAAGGTGATCCCTAGCAGCACGCGTGTTCCACATGGGTTACGACAACTCATATGTGACCGAATTAAGTCACTATATAAAGTTGACAGACATGTGCTGCTCGGGGAAGGTCTTCCGTGCATGTTATTCAACATCGCTTTGGAGGGAGTAATACAAAGGGCAGGGATTGACACGAGTGCCGAGTGGTACGATGACTGAGGAAGCCTACATCAGACTGAAAAGGGAAGCTAAACCGATTGAACTAGTTATGAACAAGTCGAAGACGAAGTACAAGATAGGAAGAGGCTCAAAAGACCACAATGTAAGCAGAGTTTAAATTTATGGGTACGAAATCAAGGAAAAACAGGCAGATAAGTGAACGCACCAAAATACGAATTTTCAACTCTAACGTGAAATCTGTGCTGTTATACGCTAGCGAAACATGGTGTGTATCAGTGGAGAACACTCAACGGCTGCAGGTGTTCATTAACAGATGCCTGCGGTATATAATTCGGGCCTGGTGGCCTCACAACTGGATCTCAAACAACGAGCTCCATCGTCGTTGTCACCAGAGGCCGATAGCAACAGAAATTCGGGCGGCGACGACCGCCGTGCAGACATAGACTCCAGCTTCTTCGGTATTATATCTGCCATTGAACCGCGTGAGGAATCCGCGGAAATCGGGCAAGGTACACTTGGTCTGAAGCGCTGCAGCGGCAGGCAGTAAATGGGATCGCCATAAATTCGGAGCTGGTCACAGGTCTGGATATGCTAGCTCCCCAAGTTATCTGGCATTTCCGAAATCACTCAGTCCAAATATGCATCAGATCAGAGGACAAGCCTTTTGGTTGCGCCGGTTGGTCGCAGTGTGACATTGAGGCAATATGGTAGATATTCGGTCCGCCTTCGTATGATACCATTCGGGACGCAGGTAGCGACGTTTCTGCTATCGGTAAACTGTTCCGTAAATGCGGTGACGAAGGCCATATGACGCGGGCTTGCGACAAGACACCGAAAGGCATGACATGTGATAGCAAAAAAGCAGGCATGTAATCACGTCCAGAGTGTAAAATAATCGAAAATTTTTGGTGAAGTCCATTTTTCTTCATTTGTCAGTTCACTTCCAACACATTCATAGTCGGCTCTGGACAGTCAATGTTCAGTTGAATATTAGTCATTGAATATTTATGCACATTTTACAAATTGATAAATTATCTGAAATCTGAACACGTTTCAAATTAGTGAAGTGAT
>NW_026943106.1:0-23946 GCF_024139115.2 Armigeres subalbatus
CAAAACTCTTTTCCAATTTTTTTCAAATTAAATAAAACCAGGAAAATTTGACAAAATTTACCGGGAAAAGCAGGAAAAAAAACAGGAATTTGAAAATCGAATTTTAGTGGCCACCTGGTTCCTAGCCAAGACCCATTATATTGTCTATCCGGAATAAAGTTTATACCGAAGTTGGATTTTTCTCCAGATACAGGCAACTTTCGCAACTTCGGAAGTAGTGCGCTGGATTCGCCTCTAAACATGCGCTAAACAACGCATCTGAGTGGTTTGACAAATAAAACTTCGGAAGAAAGTTCGGTTCGGAAGTCCGACTTCCGAATTCTAATTTGGTGCTACTCCGACAATACTATCTAGGCTAGATGTTACCAGTTGTGGATATAGCACCAGTGCTGTCGCACGAGTGCTTAACTTTATGCTAAATGGCCAATCAAATCACCGCAAACCAAGTTCATATCGATAAAGCACATTCATATGATATGAAATAACACCTTTTGATTTCCTAAAAAACAAGCAAAGCATAATTGTGTGAAAATTGATTTGGCTTAATTTCTGACACGTCTCTTTACTGAGTTGTCGCACTAGTGGTCCCCATTTATTTGCCAAATGCCATAAAGAAAACTATGGGATTTGCCAGGATAAGGAACCAAAAATTAAGAATAGTGCCACAACTGGTGCATGCGTTCCTATTATGGATTAATCAATTTTGAGAATAATAACAAATTTTATTGTGGTTTTCTGGCTGTTCCTATAGGAAGACAGGAAGTAAAACCTTTCGCCTTGATATATAAAGTCCACCAACATGCCTTTTTCCTTTTAAAAAAATAGTTGTTCTTATGTATGGCGACAATTGGGTACACCACCTAGTCATGTTTTCCGAATACGTCATAATAATGTATGATAAGGATAACTCAACTTGAACCCCTATCGTTTTAGCTCGTATTTATACTTATAAGTAGGGTGGTGGAAATTCGCGATTTCGCGGAAGCCGCGAAATCAGCGATATTTGATGTTGGCCGCGAAATTTAAGCATTTTCGCAGAAAACCGTGAAATTAACTTTCCCGTCATTAATTTTATTCCATTCTATTGCCTCAGTCGAGTTTCTTGACCTAGTCAATACTAACTCGTCAAAAATGCATTTTTGACGTCTCATTTTTTTTTTTTTTAAATTGCAGGTCCGAAATTGGTCGAATTTTTGAGCCAAAATTAAATTGTAGAACAATTTGGTTTTCTTTCAAATTTTAAAATGATAGTTAGGGCCGATTTCTTCACCTCCGCTTAGTGCTTAAACCAGGTTTAAGCTGTATGGAAGTAAGCACCGCTTAAGAGTTAAGCGGAGGTGTAGAAATCGGCCCCTTAGAGACGTAAATAATATTGTTTTTTAGGAAAGTTAGAGATTTTCAAAGGGTTACTACCGAATTGCATTCACATGACCTGCAATATTCACATTATGGGATTGCTTGGCGAAGTTTGGAGAAAAAACTCTCCCAACGTTGATCATCTCGTGGCATTTTTCAAATCTATTTTTTCTCATTCGGCCTCTTTCCGCTTTCCTCAGCTTTTCAAAATAGCGGTGAAATATTTGTCTTTTCCTGCAAACTCGGTAGATGCTGAACGTAGTGTCTGCCAGTACAATTTAATCAACACTTCCCAGCGGCAAAAGTTGACGAAAAAAAAAAATTGGCTTTTGACCAGTAATGCAAATAAATAATAAAAAAACTAATTTGAAATTAATGAACGCAACAATTTAAATAAATATGGAATCTACATTGTCTTTTCTATTTTTGTACTGAAATACAATTTACCATGAAAATTGCTGCGAATTTTCTCAGATTTTCTGAATTGGATGTCCGCGAAATTTTAAAAATTTTGCCGCGAATTTCCACCACCCCTACTTATAAGTATACAGAAAAGGTTAAAGGACCACCCAGAGCCAAACTTTTGATAGCAGGCTCGGAGACTCTAGTGTTATATACCAATCGACTCACCTTGGAGAATTCTAGGTGATGTTCGTCTGTATGTACAAAATGTAAAAACACACTTTTTGTACTCAGGCATTATCCGATTTGATATCCTGATATCCGATCACATTGCGTTCCAGAATGTTTTGGAGAACATTGTTTTTTTTGGCATGGGTCTCTGTCGTCTCCAATGTTAGGAGCAGGAGGATTAAACTGAGTTTTTTTTTTCGTGTCCACAGCTCATCCAGCAACCGAATCATTCACGCTAAGGACCATGCCTCCATCCAGATCAACATCGTCGACGTGAACCCCCAGACCGGCCGTATGCTGGAAACCTCCAAAGTGTACGCCATCTGCGGTGAGATCCGCCGCATGGGCGAATCGGACGATTGTATCGTTCGCCTCGCCAAGAAGGACGGACTGTTGACCAAGTGAGTATTATTTCAATTTGGCAAATCAAGCTTTATACTAATGTGTTGTCTTTCTTTTGATTTCTAGGAACTATTAAATGCTGTATGAAGGATATTCAATAAAAACAGTTGAAAAATCTTAACCAGTAATCCCTTTTCATGTCCGATGAAACCCCAAATTAGACTTTAAGATTTTTCGTGCAAATTTCCATTAACTTTTCTTACTCTGATATCGATGGAACCATTTAGTAAGGGACCGTACATATTACGTAAGCACCCCGTCCGTTATTTTTCTTACTCACCATATAAATAAAATCTTACATGGGGGAGGGATTCAAAATGCTTACGTAATAAGCGTATGACCCTAAGGGGCTAAACTAAGGAAGTATCATTCATTGTATGTATTTTAAATCTGAAAGAAATAACATTTTAACTTTTTGCCTTTCTCGTATACAAAGTATACGTAAAGGCTATATATTCGCTCAGAAATGAACTTTTTATAGGAGGCCCGAGACCCTATAGTGTTATATACCAATCGACTCAGTTCGACGAATCACAGGTGATGTCTGTGTGTGTGTGTCTGTGCGCACCCACCCAAAAAAATGTCACTCATTTTTTAAGGTACTCATCCTTAACCGATTTACTCTGCAACAAATTGCACGCAGGATACTCTACCATTGTTTCCTATTGAAAATTGGTCAGATCGGACTATGGGCTCGGAAGTTATGGCCAAAATACTACACTTTATAGAAAAAATAGTAATAAATTGTCACTAATTTTCCAGGCACTTTAACCGATTTACTCGCAACAACTGCATTCGACGCAGAATATTCTCCCATTGTTTCATTGAAAATTGGCCAGACCGGACTATGGGCTCAAGAGTAATGGCCTAAATACTATTTTTATAATGCACGAGAAAGGCACCATCACCGCTAGGTGGATTAATCAGGGTTTTTATTTACTAAAACCAAATCCTTCCTCTTCAGTTATTCCCCCGGCCCGTAATTAAACAATACTTCGGGGGATGACTATTGGGCATTGCGCCCCCACATTGTAATATACTCGTGGGAGATTGGGTTCTTTAAACTAATTACTAACGAGACTGTGATACTGTAAGTGATACAGGTAAACGCGCGTCTGCTCGGGTGTGCAGTCAGTGATAAAACTGATCTTTTATTTCATCGATCGCTACTGCTGTACCAGACAGCCAGTGGTGTAGCTAGGGGCGGATACCACAGTTCTCCCCTTTTAGTTTGTACATATTTACAATCGATTGCAGCAAAACTTCACTACTGCTTTAAACAACCGGCAAAACTCGATTGCCGATAAACATTTTCAACAAAGCGGCAAAACATAACTGCCGCTAAACAAACTCTGAACTCGGCAAACATGACTACCGATAAACTAGTCCACTTTTGACCGCCTCCGTAGCAGTTAAACTTTTTTTAAAACACACAATAGTTTAATAATA
This sequence comes from Armigeres subalbatus, assembly GCF_024139115.2. NCBI lineage: Eukaryota > Metazoa > Arthropoda > Insecta > Diptera > Culicidae > Armigeres > Armigeres subalbatus. The sequence continues at coordinate 3,841 of NW_026943106.1, forward strand.
TTTAAATTCGACATCTTTCTTGAGACGCTTTAGTCGCTCCGAACGTCGGACACTTTCCACACGGTTCTTCGATGGTGACGATCGTTTCTTCACTCGCTTCGATGGGCCAGCCTGCGGATCAACCTGCTCAGGCGGCAAACTCGACGACCCTCGCTGATCATCGTCCACTGACGACTCACTTCGACGGCGCGAAACACCAAACCTTGCCTCAGGACCACGACCCGTGACCCCGTTACGACCATCCCCGTCACCGTAGATGAAAGAATCCGAAGGAAAACCATAAAAGTCGTCTTCGTCGTCGTCCTCTCTAGCACGCTTTCTTCGCTGGACCCTCTCGCTCCTCCCCAAGAACAAACCTCGGCGCTTTGGGGTGCCCACCAGCTTCAGCTGATTTCGATGAGCAGAGTAAACTCTCCTCCAACGGAAACCTGAAAAACACGTGAGGAGATACGTCTGAGAAATTTGGCTTCTAACCATCTACGAATATCCGTAGGTCTGAAATTCTTATAGTAAACAATATCTCCAGGACGCAACTTGTCAATCCAGTCATGTTTCTTGGGACTAGGACTATTTACAATACATTTATCCACTTCCTTTGGTTTCGTCGAATGATGCTTAAAACTATTCTTTGGATGGAGTAAATCCAACAGCGTCTTCGGCTTAAAACTAAACAACCTTTCGGAAGGAAACGTATATCCATCCTCCAAACAAGTATTCCGGTAGCCAAACAAGAAGTACGACACCATATCATCAGTACTTAAACCAGCCAAATCCGGATCTAACAGAAATTTCTTCAAACCTTCCTTCACAACCCTGACCATACGTTCCGCTTGACCGTTGCTCGATGGATTATACGGTGGACTCTTCATCACCTTGACTCCATGCTTCTCGAAGAAATCAATCAACTCTTTCGAGCTAAACGGTGGTCCGCCATCCGTAACAACTACGTCAGGTAACCCAAACCTTGCGAAAACGTTCAAAACTTGGTCTTGACTTTCCTGGCATCTGTTCCAAAACTTCATGTATTCAACTTCAATCCATTTTGAAAAACTGTCCACAATGACCAGGAAAACCTTCTTGTCGAAGTAGAAGAAGTCTGCATGAATACGTGTAAACGGTTTTGTAGTAGGAATCCAACTAGAATTTGGAAACTGGCTTCGTCAACTGCATTCAACTGGCAACAAACACTGCATGACTTGACGAAACTCTCGATGTCACTGTTCATGCCATACCAGTAAACTGTCCTCCTTGCCATTTGCTTAATCTTGGTGATTCCTGAATGATTCCTGTGCAACAACTTCAACATCTGCTTTGTAAACTAGCAGGAATAAACACACGATCCTGGTACAATAAACAACCATCGACCAGTTCAAGATCTTGATGCTGAGCATAAACATCCAACAAACTACGCTCTAACTTCTTTGGCCAACCATGCTTCATGTAGGAAACGATTCTTTGAATAAACTCATCTTGCTCTGTTTCAGATGCAATCAAAACATGGTCAAAGGAAACTCATCGTAAACGTTCAAACTCTTGATAAACTCCCGTTGCAACGAAACTGGCACTTCATCAGGCAAAGGGAAACCTTGAGCAAAAATCTGCATTGCCCATTTTTCGATGACGGTCTGTAAACAATGTCAAAGTCGTATATGTTTAGTTCCATTACATATCTTTGCAGACGCGTCACGAACAACTAATTCTTGCCTTCTTTACCAAATATGCCTATTAACGGTTTGTGGTCGGTATACAGAGTGAATTTCTTTCAAACAAAAACTTGTGGAACTTCTTTATGGTACTCACAACGGCCAACGCTTCCAAGTGCAATATTGGGTAGGATTTTTTGCGAGTTAGTTAAACTGAAAGAGGTAAAACTAATAGGCCTCTCCTCTCCTTTGATTTCGTGAGCAATCACACCACCTAACCCATAACTGCTAGCATCTGTCACAACAACGACAGGCTTTTGCGGATCAAAAACTCCAGAAGTTTTGAAGACAACAACGACTGCTTACTTTTTCAAACACGACGACACTCATCAGTCCAGACAAACTTAACGTCTTTTTTGAGTAAACCATATAAGCAGCTTAAACGTGAGAATAAATTGGGTATAAACTTATCGAAGTAATTTATCAAACCCAAAAACGCCTTCAACTCGGTGACATTATTGGGAACCTTGGCTCTACGAATTGTCTCCACCTTTTCTGGACACGGCAACAAACCTTTATCAGTCAACACGTGACCCAGGAATGGCAAACTAGTCACAAATCATTTGCATTTTTGCTGGTTGACTTTAATGTTGAATTTAGAAAGTCTCTCTAAAACCAAATTTAGCTTTCTTAAACAGTCTTCAAAATCCTCACCAGCTAGCAAACATCGTCTAAGTAGCAATAAACTCCGTCAATGCCTTTCAAAACTTGATCCATGACTCGCTTTGAAATATAGCAGCACTTGAAGAAGCACCTTGTGGTAAACGATTATACAAAAACAAACCTTTGATTGTATTAATCACCATAATTTTTCTTGACTTTTCCGACAACAACAACTGTGTATACGCTCCGATCATATCCAAGAAACAAAACACTTAAGCACCAGCTAGTGAAGCAAACATATCTTGTGCCAACGGCAGCGGATTAGGTGTTTGAATGATCACCTTGTTGATCGAAACCTTACAGTCGATCACCATCCTGATTCCGCCATCCTTCTTCACTACAACAATCACCGGTGATGCCCACTCACTTGCATCGATCGGTGTTATGACCTCATCTTTCTGTAAACTCTCTAAATGTTCGACTACTTTTGTCTTTTTAAACGTAAATGGAACGTCATAGGCACGGCTTGAAAATCGGTGCTGCTCCTTTTTTCAACACTAGATCTGCCTCAAAACCTTTGATGGGAGTAAACATAGACTTACAAAACACATTGGCAAACTTACTTTTAATATCTTCCACGACACGTTCCTCTGAAGTCAGCAAAGACAGCTGGTTCAGGTTTGCACCACTGCCAAACGTTTTTCCTCCATTCAGGGAAGAAGATATCCAGCCAATCTCGTCCTAACAACGGTGTAAACGAGCTTCCACAGCGTAAAACAACCAGTTTAACGACCTGACGTCGTCCATTCAGCTCAACCGTTACCGGAATCTGTCCTTCAACAACCAAACGACTTCCATTAATCACTGCCAACTTTTTGGAAAAATCTGCAACGGAATATCGGCGAATTCCCCCTCGTACGTCTCTCTACTGACGACGGAAACTGCAGCTCCACAATCTATCTCCATATCTACTCGTACTCCTGCAACCAACACTGTACGGAAACACGGTTCGTTGATTTTTCCGATGGAAGAGATCAACATACAATCCATCTCGTCATCATCCGAGATAGATCTGTTCAGCCGACGACGCAAACTCTTCTGGTACTCTGTCAACTTCGGCTTTGCTGCTGGAGAATCCACAAACTTCACAGATTTCTTAACCTTATCCTTCAAGTCATAGCAGAAGCGACGTGTGTGACCATCTCTGCCACAGTAACTGCAGTGAAACTTCTGCGATCGGGATGAAGAACGATGTCCACGATCAAACGAACCAGAACGACTACGGCTCCTAAAACGTTTATTTGGCCCATTGACTTCTACCACGGGATCTACTACGTGAAACACCATGTTCTTCTCGCTTACCAAGCCTGTTCAACACACTCACACGACCGGACTCACGAGAAACCAGCTTTCGATTTACTCCAGCTAGCTCCCTGTTGATGATGATCTTCCGCCTTGGCTAGCGTCAGACCTTCCTCATCAAACAAACGTTGTTGAACATCCGGGTCGCGAATGCCACACACAAGCTTGTCGCGGATTGCGATGTCCTTAAATTCGCCAAACTCACATCTCCGCTTGTAGCTTCACCGCGAGAATGAAATCCTCCGCACTTTCAGTAGAACCTTGCACTCGTTGATAAAACTTGTAACGCTGGATCATGTCGCTTTCAGTTTTGTCGTATCGCTTCTTCAACGCATCGGTGATCTCCTTAAACGACACCAATTTCAAATCCTTTCCAGGAAACAGAAGCTTCAACTCGCTATAAACGTCCTTTCCGCATGCCGCCAGAAACGATGCCTTCTGTTCATTCGCATCCGACATCTTGTTATCGATGAAAATCCAGTCCATCTGCTCCAGATACTGGCTAAACGGAATCGTACCGGGTATGTACAGCCCAACGTGATTCACTAACGGCATACTGACAGCGATGAAAACGACGAAAACTGTGAAAAACGATTAGTTAAATTATCACACAAAACAAAACTAAAAAACTTTTTCAGTGTAATATTCCAATAAACTTGATCGAAACAAACAGTTGACAAATTTAAAAACAAAATTTTCAAAACTATTTTGTAAACCTTTTGTTCAACTTTTAAACGATTTGCTCCACAGTGCAAAACATAAACTGCTTTCTGTGTCAAACCAAACAAACTCCAACCGTTTCGGATCAATCGTATTCAACGACAAACTTTATCAACGAAACAAACCAAACGTGAAACACAAACAAACAAAACGATGGTGTTGCTCAACACAAGCATAAACTGTAGTTGCTATTAAACATGAGCATAAACCAATACAACAGTATCAGCGTTGCGAAACAAGTTGCAAACAAACTGATATACACTGTGCGTTGCACTACACTGTTGATGAAACAAACTCTCGTACGTGACAAACTCTTCGGCTGTGATGAAACAAGTTCTAATTAGCTATTATTTATGTGCACAAAGCCGGATCACTGTACGGAAACAAAATGAAACACAATTTCTTTGCTTGCTAGGCACGAAAATGGCTCATAAACTGATTTCAACACTTTAACGCATGCAAAGTAAAACACGATTTTCTCTGTTTATTTCCATTATTCGACACTTTGCAGCAAACCTGTGTGAAACAGCAAAACAAACCAACTCCTGCAGTGTAGGTACTGCTACCGCGCAGCGCAAACTGTTGCTCCTCCGTAGGCAATAAACCAATCAAACGCCGAACGGATGAATGGCTCGCTCGCAGGTTTGTCCAAACAGCAGTGAAAAACACCAAAATTTCACTGGAAAACCGGACTACTTGCACTAATAAGCACTTCCGGGACGCGAAAACAAAATCTCCACCTCGTCGCCACTGTAATATACTCGTGGAGATTGGGTTCTTTAAACTAATTACTAACGGACTGTGATACTGTAAGTGATACAGGTAAACGCGCGTCTGCTCGGGTGTGCAGTCAGTGATAAAACTGATCTTTTATTTCATCGATCGCTACTGCTGTACCAGACAGCCAGTGGTGTAGCTAAGGGCGGATACCACACACATGACGTACACAAGTGCACGTGTGCCTCAAATCTCCATACACTCCTGTGCACAAAAACACACTGGACCGCATGTGCCCCAATACTCTCCTACACTGGCGATGCCAGCTATTGTTATTTGGCGCACCACTTGACGCAAGAACAATAGCCTATGAGAACAATAGTGTGATTGCATCGTGTGGTGCCCCACCTCTGTCTCCTGTCTCCTCTGTCAACGTATGCCAAGCGGGCCGGATGTGGCCCTCCGCTCCATTTTAGTGGCCCGCGCATCGTGGTATGAAATACTTCATACGACAAGCTTCTACGATATTTACACTGAACTAGGAAAATAATAAATGTTAAAGGAGATAAGGTGGTCATTTAATTTAAATCTTCTTTATTGATTCAAATTATTGGTGGAACAGTGGATTATCGAAGCAACAAAGTCTATTCACTCTGACAAACACGACGCCGGAAAATGCAGTATGGGCCAGTTTTGCTGTTATAGTAGGATTTTGGCAAAACGAATGAACTATTTTAGGACAGAGAACTTGTAAAGGGGTGCACATCGGCTATTGACAGCATCGAAAAAGTTTCCTTCAGTAGTGCCTCGGAGGGAATACGGTGAGTAAAATATCTTGCAGAAGATTTGGAAACTGCGTTACGTGGTGTAGAGATGTAAGTCGCCTGCTTCAAATCCTACTCTCTACCAATCGATGGTAATACTGATGTTGAAAACATGATGCAGGTAGCTGTTGATGATCATCTATAAATCACAGCGGAATTGACAACTTTGATCCCAATGAGTGGAACGACTACCGGAAAAGACTTAAGAGGAGCTGTTAAGACCTGTATCAAGGAGCTTGGACACACTTAAGTGGCCTTACAACTGATGGAGCCAGCAAGAAGGGAAAGAACCATGACATTGTGACACTTCTAAGAAGCAATCACATACTTCCCCGAACATTGCATTTTTCATTATGAAATTTTATGTGGGGAAACGATTAATATTCCTGAAGTACTGACACTCGTAATTAAGTTAATAAAACTTATCAACGCGAGGGGTCCACAACCACCAATTCTAAATGAAGTTAATGGCAATGGAAGCAGAATACGGAGATTTGCTGTATTATTGCGAAGTTTGTTGACTAAACCGTAGAACCAGACTTGAGAAATTTTATTCTCTTTGAAACGAAATCGCACTATTTTTACAAGACAAAGAACAGCCAAAGCCGGAACATAATTATCCTAATTGGGCGAGTGACTTAGCTTTTCTGGTAGATATTACCAAACATCTCAATGACTTGAACATAACTTTGCAAGGCACCGATCAACAGTCGACCTTTATTATTCAACATTTAAGCGTTTGAAACTGAGCCAATTTGTTGCAGAAAACTGCTACATTTCCCTCATCTTGTTTATTTTATAGAACACAGTTACGAATTACATTCATTTTCTCAACACCATTTTATAATGTAAATTTTAAAATGTATCCGAAATGTTTCAAATGAAGATTATCGACCTCCAATACAACAACGAGCAAAAATCTAAATTTAGAAAGAAAACATCTCTCATCTGAGCACATTTCAAAAATAAATCTGTAATGTAAAAAATAATTTTTGAGCGCAATTCAATCGTGTTTAGTTTTTCTCTGAAGAATTTCTTTGGCATTCCGGAAAAATTGAAACAAAACTCGATTTTTGAATATTTTGAAAATATGTAAAAAGCCAGCGAATGTTAATTCTGAATATTGGCCCGTGGCTTGAAAAGGTTGGACAGGCCTACACTACCGCCTAAGCAGTCACTCTGACCACACGCACCATGCGAGGCGCTTGTGTGCTCGCTCATGCATTCGGTCCCTCACTCTGTGTGGATATTACCTACTTGTTTACCCCCATATTCTATTCGCTAGCACCACTTGTGTACCTCCTATATCATTTTGACGTTGACTAAGCCGTAGTACCAGCCTTGAAAGATTTTATTCTCTTTGAAACGAAATCGCATTATTTTTACAAGATAAAGAAAAACCAATGCCCAAACTGAATGACCCTGAATGAGCAAGTGACTTAGCTGTTCTTATAGATATCACCAAACATCTCAATGACTCGAACATAAAACTGCAATCAACACACGTCGAAGCTTTTGAACCGAAATTGGCATGAAACAATTTGGCACAGCTGAAAACTTGTACATTTCCATCACCTTGTTGAAAACAGTTTATGTAAATCTGTGAAATATGCTGATAAAATCCAAGACCACCACAGCAGTTTTCAAGCCTATTCACTGATTTTATAGAACACAGTAACGAAATATCCTTAACAACACCGTTTAATGATATGAATTATGAAATGTACCTGAAATGTTACAAATGGAAATTATCGACCTCCAATACAACCACAGAGATATTATTCCTTGTCAAACAATTGAAATTCTGACTGTATTTGCTCTACAGTAACCCTCTGGGGGTCCATAATAGGAAATTGCTTCCCCAACTCCGTTTGATTTTCATGTTCCGTTTCGGGTATTCTTCCCTATTGTAGACCTTCCGAAATATTCCTAAATATTGTGCACACTTTCGTGTTTATTATAACAAACTTCTAAAAAAAAACTCATCTATTTTTACATTCAGTGGCTTCTACAATGCATGCAATCAAATCATTAGTTTTTATAGTTAGTTTCTCTTGATGGAATCTCATGTCCTGTGAAAATGTAAATATGGCTGGAGGGTCCACTATTTGTTGGGGGTTCATCATTGGTCATTATACCGTACAAAAATGTATTAAATTTGAGGGCAGGATGAGATATAGAAATCGCCAACAAAGACAAATTATACAAAACATTAGCATTTTATTGACTTCGTAATATACAATTTTGACTTGAGATTTACATTAATCCGTTCATGATGATTAATTAGCTTAAAATAAGATTTTTTTTGAATTTTGGGTCTGTCGCAATTCACGAATTAAACAAATTTAATATTAAAAAGACTACAAAACTTACGAATCTTCCGATTACTTATAATGAATGTTATGTTTTAGCTGCGTCTCATTTCCTGAATTAAATTTAAATTGAATTTAGTGACAATCCAAAGATCCCGTAATAAGAATTGTGGTTCTTTTCAAAAAGACAACTATCACATATATCAATAATGATCTGATGTCTGTCAAAAACAATCCTCCTTAAAGTGAGACGCTGCCTTTGAAAGGTATATTTTTAATACCATATCATTGTAAAGTCTAGCTAACTTTTTTTGTACTTGCCCTGAACCGATGTACTTACAACAACTTGCATTCGAAGGAGAATATTGCCCCATAGTTTTCTGTTGAAAACTTGCCATATTGGGTAGGGGAAATGATGGCTTTGGCAGGTTTTGTTGTATTATTGTCAGGGGTTTTTGTTGACCAAATTTTATGAAATTTGGCTACAACATTCTTTAATATGCAAAGAATGTTTAGGCCAAATTTGAGCATTATTAGTTATAGAAAACTCCCCTGACAATCACCCTTATTCTTGTTTACGGACGAACGATACTTTCGAACGAATGCGATTCGTTCGAACCGTATCTTCATTTGATTTTGCTGGCGTAAACGAGAATGCACTGCAACTTTCATTCGAAAGCGCGTTCGTACGTAAACAAGATTATGGGTAAATAGAACAAAACCTGCCGAAGACGTAATTTTCCCTACCTATTTTCTGGCAACCTGTTGAATTCGTTGGGGTATGTGACAGTGACAGTGCTTTTATTGAAATTGGGCCAGATTGGACTATGTGATTGAAAGTTGTAACAAAAATACTAACTTTTAAATTTGAATAGTAAAAAAAAACTTGTTGGCACTTATACTCATCTGATTTCCGATTTGGTCACAAACAGCTTTGTTCGGCAGGAAATTTTATAACGAGTATGAACGAATGTGAACTCCTGTTGGATTTGTTAAGACTTTTCTTATATGCTTATCAGCCCTTCAAAGCGAACGTAAAAGGCATCATCACTGCAAGGTGGATTAATCTGGGTTATATTCGTCCCCCTGCAGGGTTACTTACAACAGCTAATACACAATAGTTATTTTTCAAAAACAACTGATTCAGCTTTAATACTTTGACGTCCGAAACTATGCCGAGAAACTACAGGAAACCTGTCGGAAGTCGTATGTATGCTAATTTTCCAAGAAAATTAATGAAAGCAGCGGTTTGAGTCAAAAAGAATACGTTGTCCTTCCGAGAAGACGCTCGGCGGTACAGTGTACAATTCTTGCCCATCAACAATTTTACGCTATGCTATAAGTAAAGTAAAACATAAATAAGTAAAACAGTAAAGCTACGGCATACAGTGGTCAAACAGTGTTGACTCCCCAATAAGCCAACAATGGTGGATGGTTTGCTGCTTGAGGCGGAGTGGGGAATGCATTTTCAAATGAAAGATCTCAAAGTAATCGTGGAGAAATTTGTGGATGGCGATGGCGGGGAAGGAAAGAAGAACTGTTCAAAAACTACTATCCAGTTTTCCGCGAGCGGTAATGGTCTCTAGTCTCTGATTTGACGTTTCTGGAGGTCAACTGCACCCACTGCTCCGAGCATTCTGACCAATGTGGTATATAAGAAGGTGCTGATTAAGTGAATTCAAGCTTTCCTATATACCACATTGATCAAAATGCTCGAACGGTTGATGCAGTAGACCTCCAGAAACATCAAATCAGACTAACCCGCAGGCAAGCAGGCGGCCATTACCGCGCGCCGAAAACTGGAACAGGGAATGACTGAAGCTGCACTTCATTCTTATCCCGACATGAAGTGCTTTCAAACCGATTGTCTGAGAATATCAAACGATCCATTAAAATCCGTCAAAAAACGGAATGAAAGATTAAAGTTCACTATGATTTAGTAGAACAACTTGTTATGTTCGATTCTACAAACATCAGAAAAATATATTAAGCTCTTTTAGTGGAATGTATTCAATCGTCTAAGACGAATTAAGTACTCTCCATTTAATTCCACCAAATATTTTCGATATCTTTGCAGATACGTATTTCGACCACAACTGTGTGGTCGTCTTCAGTGTCTCGTACTTGACTCGAGTCAAGTCGAGTCAAGTACGAGACAGTGATGACGACCACACAGTTGTGGTCGAAATACGTATCTGCAAAGATATTGAAAATATTTGGTGGAATTAAATGGAGAGTACTTAATTTGTCTTAGACGGTTGTTCTACAAACATGTTATGGCTGAATTTGAAAAAGTATTGCAAGTCACCACGCAGAAAGGGCGGCTTGCAGCAACCATCATTTTGATATTAATTTCATATTTTTAATATTGTTGTATATCTGATTATACATCTAATCCCTAGTATGAGGACACATTAAAAGTATCATATACCAATAGAATGCATATATCCTTTTACTTTAGAATTATGGAAAGAAAAACATGAAAAGTGTTGCAAGTCGCCCCGTTTGACGGTACATTGTAGTACTGTGAAAAACCGTAGAAATCGAACTATTTTTCTGAATTTTGAGTTTAATTCGGGTATTGACACAGAGCCTTAGATTCCAAACTATCTTTTCTTTACCAACATAAAACAATGCAAACACGATGACATAAAATTAGCCTTGCTAGATGTATCGAGAATTATTAATTGATTCGAGATCGTAATTCTACGATAAAGAGTCTAACCCTAGCTGTGAATGTTCCGAGCAAAAAGCACGTGAAGAAATCAATATTCCTATAGCTTATAGCTGCGCTAAAATTTTATCCAAACGATTTTCGAGAAATTTTGGTATATACATAATCTTATAAATATCTTACTTTGTAAAGCGACTTGTGTTTGTCCAGATTCTGGACGCATATTTACAATAACTCCTCTGACTAATAACTGCTGGCCAGCGAAATATGCTAAGACAACGGCACGATCAGTTCCTCGTCGTCCGATATATCAATATCGTCGAACGTATCGGGTTTCACATTCTCCTTGATCAGCATTTCGTCTTCCTCGTCGTCATCATCATCATCGTCATCGACAACTTCCTCATCGACAGCTTCCGTCTCAGCCGCCTTAGCTGTATCGTCTTTCCCTGTGATGTTTTCTTCAGCGTCGGCTCTACTATTGGAACTACTGGCTTCTTTCTTATTTTCTGGCGCTACAACAGCTGCAGAATTAGATTTGTCGACAATGGGATCATCCGAAGACTTATCGAGCAGACTCGTCGCCGTAGATGTTGCTGAAACGTTGGGTTCTTTGGATTCATCTGTCGTGTCTTTACTACTGACAACCGTCGCTGTCTTGCTACTGGATGGCTTTGAATTATGGCTAACTTCTCCTTCATCGTCCGTATCGTTATCCTGCACCCTTGCGAATCTAAAAGAAAATCACATAACAACATGATTTATGTATTAGGAGTTGGTTTGTGTAACTTGGGTTTGGCATCCATTGATTACTATAAAAAAATTAAACTTAACGGAACTATACTTTTGCTTCTAATTCTATCATTAAAATGTAAGTCTGAGTGTGGAAGATGACATTAGCATTTCCAAATCATTGTAAAATGCATTAAACTTCAGGCAGAAGTTATTAACGACATTTATTAAAGTGCAAACTTACTTGTCAATGATGTCTCCAATTTTGCCGTAGTGTTTCTTGTTCTCCTCTAGCTTTTCGTACAATTTCTTATCCACAACGGCCGGGTCTTTATCCGTTCCGCTGTAGTATGATACCATTTCATACAGGTCGGTCTTGCGCCGCTTCTGCAACAGCCTACCGATCTTGATGAATGCATCCTGGGCTATCTTGGTCATCTCCTCTCGTCGCATTCTGTACCCGTACTGGGTGTTACAGTGCTGCAAGCATTTAAGCACGTCGAAAAAATCCGGAAATGTGTTCGTTCTGTTGACGAACGTCTGAATTGTTCGGTTGAACTCCTGGTAATGTGTTCCATCGAACTTGATGGGCTTGCGCGTGATTCGATGTGCGTGCTTGCTTTCTCCGGTTATATCACAGATCTTTTCGTAAATTTCAAATGCACGCTTTTTGTAACGTTCCTCCATCATGTATGAAGAATTTATACCCTCGTCAAAGTCTACTTCCATCTCTTCTAGTTTGGCAATACGCTTCTTCAGTATGTAAAGAGCACGATTAAGCCTTCTGATTTGATTGTCTTTCTTTTCGCTCCCAGTGGTGGTGATATTTTCGTTAGTCATTACCGAATTTCTGGACTTCCTGCGAATGTTTAACTCTTCTACGATGCTGGCCAACTTTAAATAAACCAACTCAGGTTGTTCATTAACATCCTGTGTGACAGCCGCCAGTGTTTTCTTGAAACTTTTGGAATTAATATAGTCTGGGTGAACGCATTCATAGTACTTTATCAACTTTTTGAACCAACAGTTCCATTTCCTTTGATGGGTCTGCTTTTCACAAGCATCCAACAACTCAGCAAATTCCTTTCCTATGGGATTTTTTTCCACATTACTACGTTTTTCTTTCTTTTCGGAAGATCTACTGGTAGAGTGTGAATCAGCGGTACTGCTACTTCCAGGAGTCGCGGTCTTTCTATCGTTGACTTCCTCCTCCGCAAGAGCAGAAAGCGGTGATTTTTTCTTGGCCTGTACTCTTTGTCTATGCTGTTCGTGTTCTTTAATAATTTGCTGATACTTTTGGTGATCCTTTTCCCACTGGTCAGAGAAACTAATGACAGCAAAATTTTCGTTGACTGGTGTACGATTGTTATTTTCCGCTTCCTTGCTTAAGTTGGTTGCAATGGTTATCGGCTTAATACGTTTTATTGTATTCGATGTGGGAGTCTTGTTGGCTACATAGGAACCTCCATTTAGTCCAGGCGGCGTTTGTGGAACTAGTTTACGACGTTTTGGTTCTCTGGACTGCAATAGAAAAAATTTCATTTTTTATTAAATATTTAGGAAATACATTCATCATAAGATCTAAAACTTCTATGCATATGGCACTTATTGTTAAAGAATTATACAGAGCAATTAATTTAAAATGCGTATGCATTATAAAAAATCGTACTCATAATCAATTTTATTCTTACTAAGTATCTGGTATTTCATTTGAAAAAAAAAATGGAAATTGACGACTATGTTTGGAAAAGACTCGATTTGTGCATATATCACATGTGAAATATGTATTTGATTTAGTGAAAAAAGTATTGGGCCTCATTTCTTCTGAAATGCTTAGAACGTATTATCGATCATCACATTCGTGATGACTGTTTGGCAAACATGCCTCTTCATCTTTAAAGTCCACCGTGACTCTTCTACACAAGGTTGTGTACGATATCGAGAAAGCATTCGCTCAAAAGCAATCGTGCTTGGGTGCTTTCTTAGATATTGAAGATGCTTTCGACAACGTGTCGTTCGATGCAATATTGGAGGCCGCACGTTGTCATGCCGTCGACTAGCACCAATTACAAGGGAGTTCATGGGGCAGTACCAGGCGGGTTTTATGGGAGAACGCTCCAGCACGGACCAGGTGTTCGCCATTCGCCAAGTACTGCAGAAATGCAGCGAATACAACGTGCCCACACATCATCTATTCATCGACTTCAAAGCCGCATATGATACAATCGATCGGGACCAGCTATGGCAGCTAATGCACGAAAACGGATTTCCGGATAAACTGACACGGTTGATCAAAGCGACGATGGATCGGGTGATGTGCGTAGTTTGAGTTTCAGGGGCATTCTCGAGACCCTTCGAAACCCGCAGAGGGTTACGGCAAGGTGATGGTCTTTCGTGTCTGCTATTCAACATCGCTTTGGAAGGGGTAATACGAAGGGCAGGGATTAACACGAGTGGTACAATTTTCAATAAGTCCGTCCAGCTATTTGGCTTCGCCGACGACATAGATATTATGGCACGTAACTTTGAGAAGATGGATTGTTTGTTTGTTACACTGACGGCTCCCTCCTCGAAGGTAGAGCAAGTGCAGGCGTCTATTCGCTGAGATTGGAACAGTCAAAAAGTTGTTTCCGCTGTATACAGTGTCTGCAAGGTAACAAAAAGTGTTCGTGACGAATAAAACGATGGACTCTAAGCTGTACAAGGAAGAATGTCTCAAAAACCACGTACTAAGTTTCATGAAGGCCCATGAAGGTCCCGTGAAATTTTGGCCAGATTTGGCGAGTTGCCACTACAGCCGGGAAGTCATCCAGTTGTACCGCGATAATAACGTAGATTTCAACAATAAAAACATAATCCACCCAACTACCCGCAGTTCTGGCCCATCGAGACATTTACATTTTGGGCAAAAATGAAGTGGAAGCTTAAAAAAAGTGGATAAACAGCACGGGACGCGGCTCAGATGACCAAAATGTGGAGCAAATGTGCCAAGGAAGATGTCTCCGGAGGTGTGCAGCGTTTGATGAGAGGAATAAAGAAGAAAGTGCGAATTGTCAGAAGCAAACTAGAAATGATTTGCATTTATATTTTTTCCCTAAAGTACAGTGAATTACCTCCGTTTTAATGTAAGTATTACCCTTTCTTTTTTTTTGGACAGCTTTATTATGAGGGGTGAGAGGATTTTCCGAAAAAAAAAACAATTAGCAAATCCTGGAGGATTTTTATTACAAGCTGCTGAGTGATTTTCAAAGAGAAAAAAACACTTGCAGGAATATTGATTGGAATTTCAAGAGGAATTCTTATATGAATTCCTGTAGAACAGGGAATTTTAGATGAACTGCACTGCACTGGGTTGATGAGTTAATACGAATGTTAGCTAGTTTCTTTTAAATACAAATCTAGAATGTGGTTTTGACTGCACGTTCCTGCAATAAATATATTCGAACTCCTCTGTAGAAGTGGGCATCAAGCTTTATAAAGGAAAAAAAACTTTATTATTATTCGTTGAGTTCCATTTGATGACAAACAATGCTTTACGATGATGTTTGACAAACATTTAGAATATTGACATTGCTAAAATAGAGTCAATTAACCAATCATAGAGATTGTCGATGTAGTCACCTGGCGGATCATAGTTTGTCGAAGAAAGTCAACCTTCCGCTATCTGGTAACGAGATATCACAAAAATTAACCTTGCAAAGAATAATACTAATGCATAAAGATAAAGTTATTATTATTATTTATTTATTACATCAACATACTTGATACAGCCCCAATGATGGTTAAAAAAAATTAGAAGGGTTGTGTAGAAGATACGACCGCACGACGTAAACTACGTATAAAAATCCGAAGCAAAAAAAATCGAAGTGGAATACCACTAACAGGGAGTCCACTGTTGGGTATTTTACCCTATATAATGTCGTCACATTTCCATGTTTCTACTTTTTCTTGAGTTTTATCGAGGGTCAATGATGAAGGAAGCACTCCTATTCATACACTGAGGAAAATGGACGTATGATTTTCAATCAAACGCCTTATGAAAATTTGCCACAAGGAATCGGTATGAATTTCAATATGTTGCCTTATGAATGACGATTTTCATTTAAAAAAAGTGAAGTGCGGCAGACTGGATTCGAACCATGGACGTCGGAGTTGGGAGGCCGGTATGTAAACCACACGCCCATCGACGCTTGAATAGCCGGGAAGGTAACTGCGTATAAGAAGCACTGCTGGTGAAATTCATTCATTTATTTAGTTAACATCTAAACAGATAACACTGAATCAACAATTTGACGCCACAATGCACGGTTCGAGGCCGCATCTCTCCATCCTCGGATACGCCCCACGCTCGCCAAGTCGTTCTGCACCTGGTCTGCTCCATCTCGCTCGCTGCGCTCCACGCCGTCTCGTACCTGCCGGATCAGGAAGCGAACACCATCTTTGCAGGTTGCTGTCCGGCATTCTTGCAACATGTCCTGCCCATCGTACCCTTCCGGCTTTAGCCACCTTCTGGATACTGGGTTTCGCCGTAGAGTTGGGCGAGCTCATGGTTCATTCTTCGCCGCCACACACCGTCTTCTTGCACACCGCCAAAGATGGTGGCACCCGTCTCTCGAACACTCCGAGTGCTTGCAAGTCCTCCCTCGAGCATTGTCCATGTTTCATGTCCGTAGAGGACTACCGGTCTTATTAACGTCTTGTACATGACACATTTGGTGCGGTGGCGAATCTTTTCGACCACCAGTTTCTTCTGGAGCCCGTAGTAGGCCCGACTTCCACAGATGATGCGCCTTCGTATTTCACGACTAACGTTGTTGTCAGCCGTTAGCAAGGATCCGAGGTAGACGAATTCCTCGACCACCTTCGGAAGGTATCCCGTCTATATCGTAACACTGCTTCCCAGGCGGGCCCTGTCGCGCTCGGTTCCGCCCACAAGCTATGTACTTTGTCTTTGACGCATTCACCACCAGTCCAACTTTTGTTGCTTCACGTTTCAGGCAGGTGTACAGTTCTGCCACCTTTTGTGTAAATGTTCGGCCGACAATGTCCATGTCATCCGCGAAGCAAATAAATTGACTCGGATCTGTTGAAAATCGTACCCGGCTGTTACCAGCACCCGGCTCTCCGCATGGCACCTTCTAGCGCAATGTTGAACAACAGGCACGAAAGTCCATCACCTTGTCTTAGTCCCCGGCGCGATTCGAACGAACTGGAGTGTTCGCCCGAAATCTTCACACAGTTTTGCACACCATTCACCGTTGCTTTGGGAAGCTTCCCAGGAAGCTGTTCTCGTCCATAATTTTCCATAGCTCTACGCGGTCTATACTGTCGTATGCCGCCTTGAAATCAACGAACAGATGGTGCGTTGGGACCTGGTATTCACGGCATTTTTGAAGGATTTGCCGTACAGTAAAGATCTGGTCCGTTGTCGAGCGGCCGTCAACGAAGCCGGCTTGATAACTTCCCACGAACTCGTTCACTAAATTAGTGACACTAATGGTAACAGACGACGGAAGATGATCTGGGATATCACTTTATAGGCGGCATTAAGGATGGTGATCGCTCGAAAGTTCTCACACTCCAGCTTGTCGCCTTTCTTGTAGATGGGACATATAACCCCTTCCTTCCACTCCTCCGGTAGCTGTTCGGTTTCCCAGATTCTGACTATCAGTTTGTGCAGGCAAGTGGCCAGCTTTCCGGGGCCATCTTCATGAGCTCAGCTCCGATACCATCCTTACCCGCTGATTTAATGGTCTTCAGCTGTTGAATGGCATTCTTAACTTCCCTCAAGGTGGGGGCTGGTTGGCTTCCATCGTCCGCTGAACTGACGTAGTCATCTCCTCCGCTGCCTTGACTTTCACTGAATGTACTCTCAGCGCCATTCAAATGTTCCTCGTAGTGCTGCTTCCACCTTTCGATCACCACACGTTCGTCCGTCAAGATGCTCCCATCCTTATCCCAGCACAATTCGGCTCGCGGCACGAAAGCCTTTGCGGGATGCGTTGAGCTTCTGATAGAACTTGCGTGTATCTTGAGAACGGCACAGCTGTTCCATCTCCTCGCACTCCGCTTCTTCCAGGCGGCGTTTCTTCTCCTGAAAAAGGCGGGTCTGCTGTCTCCGCTTCCGTCTATAACGTTCCACGTTCTGCCGGGTACCTTGCTGCAGCGCAAACCGCCCGCGCTGCGTCCTTCTCCTCCAGAATCTGTCTGCACTCTTCGTCGAACCAATCGTTCCGTCGACTTCGACCCATATACCCGACGTTGTTCTCCGCTGCGTCGTTAATGGCTGCTTTAACTGTACTCCAGCAGTCCTCAAGAGGGGCCCCATCGAGCTCACCCTCTTCCCGGTAACGCTGCCCTCGAGATGCTGCGCGTATGCAGTGGCGACATCAGGTTGTTTCAGTCGCTCTAGGTCGTACCCGCGGCGGTCGTCGGTACCGAACATTGTTGATGACGGATAGTTTTGCCAAGCGCAGTTTAACCATCACCAGGTAGTGGTCAGAGTCGATGTTAGCGCCACGATATGTCCTGACGTCGATAATGTCGGAGAAGTGCCGTCCATCAATCAGAACGTGGTCGACGGTGATTCTGTCTGCAGTGGTGATCTCCAGGTGTATTGATACGGGAGGCTGTGTTGAAAGGCGTAGGTGCTACGAATGGCCATATTCTTGGAGGCGGCGAAATCAATTAGTCGTAGACCGGTTTCGTTCGTCAGCCGGTGAGCGCTGAACTTCCAATAGTCGGTCTAAACTCCTCCCTCTTGGCCAACCTGAGCGTTCAAATCTCCTATGATGATTTTGACGTCGTGTCTTGGGCAGCTGTCGTACTCACGTTCCAGCTGCGCGTAGAATGCGTCCTTATCATCATCAGTGCTTCCGGAGTGTGGGCTATGGACGTTGATTATGCTGAGTTGAAGAACCGGCCTTGATCCTCAACCCGTACATTCTTTCATTGATCGGCCACCACCCGATCACGCGCCTTTGCATATCGCCCATCACTATGAAAAGCTTTTCCCAGCTCGTTTGTGTTGCCGCAGCTCTGGTAGATGGTATGATCACCTCTAAACGTTCGCACCATTGATCCCTTCCAACAAACCTCCTGCAGCGCCACTGATGTTGAATCCATGGTCCTTGAGCACATCGGCGAGTATGCGTGTGCTCCTGATGAAGTTGAGATTTGCAGTTCCACGAACCGAGTTTCCAATCGCTAGTCCTTTTTCGTCGCGGTGGTCTTCGCCGATGGTTACGGTCCGTACTCTCTTGTGGATCTTTTGTTGCTTATGTTTTTTTAAAGGCTGGCTTGCTGGGCCTGACACCAAACCCCCTAAATTTCCGGAGGACCAATCCTCCTTATTCCCGGTGGACCATGGTGCACAGTTTCACTTAGAGTCCCTCGCTGGCACTCGGACGATGATCAGCCACTCCTAACATGGAGAACAGACGCTTTTGTGAGCCGATCATGACATGGAGAACAGACGCTCAATAAGGTTTGCACCTCCGGAAGGAGCAAACCCCCTTCCCTGTCAGCATACGACCATAGTTCCCACTGGGTTGGTTACCCGATCTTCCCTAAGTTGCTCGTATCCGGCCAGCACCGCGGGAGGTAGGGATAGGGTTAGCTGGGTAAGAGGCTAAGGACCGCGAGATGGGGTCTATTTTATTCTTTCAGGTACGCGAAGTACCAATGGTACGCTTTACCCAGCATTTGCCGTGCCTGCTGGTGAAATAATCGGTCGAAGATTCATAAGGCGCTAGTTATGAATTTCGATAGTCCAGTTCGCTGAGTGTACATCATGCATAATTCAATAATAGATAATAGCCAAAAAGTAGGCAATTAACTATGATTCAAACGCGCTATGTACCGGATTGATTGGTTATGAAATTTTTACTGGGTATAGAAAAATTGAATTTTCCAATAGTTTACCGTCGATAATCAATTGTTTCAATGGATTTGACAAATTGCTGAAGTTTTTCAGACGATTTGATAAGAAAATCTCGAAAATCCATCGAAAGATAAAACGCTATTAACGTTTGAAATCTATCCCTAATTTCGTGACGGTCTTGATTTTGAAATTTTTCGTTTTACACCCTGTATCCGAGTCTTCCCCCTTAGACGTAGCTTTACGTCAAAATATATATAAATACAATATCACATCACTACACATTAAAATATCATTGTCAAGGTTAAAATACAATACAATCACAATTACATTAACTATAGTCTATGTTCGTCAATTGTTCTGGTCGGTGAAAATGATGTGAATAACTCATGGAGGACATCTCGCGTCAAGTGGGGAAACAAACACCGCAACGCCACTCCACGGTACCCCGGTAGACCGTTAATTCATTTGTGCCCCGGTAGACCGTTAAAATGTCACAAAACACCAAATTACAGAGGCTCAGTACAGGGCCTGATTCCTGTGGTAATTAGGATTGTAAGAATAGCTGTGAAGCTCGAAG
>NW_026943107.1:0-1607 GCF_024139115.2 Armigeres subalbatus
GATATGTTTTTATTATTAAAGATGGAAAACAATAAAATCTAAATGTGAGACACTAATTGATAAGTTGAGATTTGTTTGGCTAATTAAGTACAGTGTTAGAGTAAGATTGGGTTCGGAAATTCTTAAAAAAAAAATAATGATATCCTTCGTTATATTAAAGTCGTCGAATGGAATGTTCTCGAATTTTAATTAAAACAAAAAACGCAGTTGGGATAGTTTTCGGTGTTTAGTTTTAATGTTGTGGTATCTCGTATGTTTGTTATGGATAGTAACAATAGGACCTTAGCACCGTGCCGTGCGGTAAGACGCGCGTCTACAAAGCAAGACCATGCTGAGGGTGGCTGGGTTCGATTCCCGGTGCCGGTCTAGGCAATTTTCGGATTGGAAATTGTCTCGACTTCTCTGGGCATAAAAGTATCATCGTGTTAGCCTCATGATATACGAATGCAAAAATGGTAACCTGGCTTAGAAACCTCGCAGTTAATAACTGTGGAAGTGCTTAATGAACACTAAGCTGCGAGGCGGCTCTGTCCCAGTGTGGGGATGTAATGCCAATAAGAAGAAGAAGAAGGACCTTAGCACCACCGCAATAGGCTCAAAGAAACAATTTTTTTTATTTTAGATAATAATAAATAGAATTTTATCGATCAAAAAAAGCTATTTTTTGCCTTTCTCGTACAATATTACCAACCGATTTTCTCGCAACAAGTTGCATTCGACAGGGGAAAAAACTCAGTTGGTCGCTTAGTT
The DNA here is from genome assembly GCF_024139115.2 of Armigeres subalbatus. Lineage (NCBI taxonomy): Eukaryota > Metazoa > Arthropoda > Insecta > Diptera > Culicidae > Armigeres > Armigeres subalbatus. The sequence goes on from NW_026943107.1 coordinate 751, forward strand.
GTCTTGGCTGAATGCGAGAAAGGCTGTACCATAACTTGGTAAATTCCTTTGGGTTTTTAGTAATTTGAAGTTCAGCTGCGCACAGTGCCGGAAACTCGTACAAATCCCTAATTTGGTTTTAAAATTTACCGCATGTATTGAATAATCTGATTCCGACATTTTTCGATTGTAACTTGTGTGTATCTGAATTTTTGGTCTCCCGAACAAATATGTATGAGAAAAAGAAATTCGACTATACTTTTTTCCCGGAAAGATACCAAAAGGTCTGACATTGTATATCAAACTGTATTACGTGTCTATTTTCCGGTGTCGGTAGTCAGTATGATGGATTTCGTCAAAGCTGAATATTGATTTTTGGATTTTTTCAGATGGAGACGCATGGTAGCCCCTTATGACCAGATCAACATATAGTGTAACAAAAAATGATGCGAAATATCCAATGCCAAATTATTGACTTTCCTATAGTTTTGTGCTATAGTGGCACTTAGAATAGAATGGTGGTAGGTCGTTTGACACGTGATGACGATTGACATACTGTCGGTTGGCAGTTTATGATGGAATGTACAACATGCTCAATTATTCATAATTATTGTCTTTTGAACATGGAATTAAAGTCGTAGCGTCTCAACGCTTTTGGCGGAAACTTTATTAGGCTCCCGTTTTCTAACCATGGAAATATAAATTTGCAATGTCATACAATTGTATCATCAGCCAGCAAGCATTATTTTCACTAAAGACACTATTAACAAAGACAGGAAATGTTCCAATTTGAATTCCAAATTTACTGTCAGTGTCAGAGCGTAAAATATTAATTTTCATGAAGCTATTTAAGTCCGAATTTTGACAAACATCGCATG